>NW_028220576.1:0-34320 GCF_045865225.1 Trachurus japonicus | reverse complement strand
CAGAGGTTGCGCTAGACTTTTTCGTCGCCGGTCATTTTGACTGACAGGGTCATAAAAATTCCGTCATAATCTATTTTTACCGGTCACTTTATTTATTTTTTTAAATGATTAAAATGCCATATTCAATAGCATTCAATTTTAATTCATGTTTAATTCATATCAAGTCCAAACAAATTGAACAGAGAATGCTCCGGAGCAGAGTCTGCGTCAGAGCACATCTAACATCTAACCGTGGGTCAGTCAGTGAATGCGGGGGTCACTTTCTGCCACTCAACATCTAAATACAACGTAAATACCTGATGATGACATCAGTTTTCTGTCAACAATCAACATGCTAACCCATGTGTTATACCAAAACATCCAAAGGAGCACGTTTTCACATAGGCACCGCATAGTGCACCGGCGTTAGCTCTCTCTCTCTCTCTCTGTGCCTCTCATCTCTCTTTTACGCAGCACGCAGCCACTGCGCATCACTGAAACAACTGAAGCTATAGACCACACAGCCAGATGCAGCACAAATTCAGACAGGACCAAACCCACTCAGCTTTACGTGTTATAAACAATGCCACGGCGGGCAGAATACATTAAAATAAGGCTTAACGTTACCTTTGGAAGAGTTGTGCGCGGCGAGTGTGTGAAACGGTGATGTCCTGCCCCCACCGCTCTACCTGTACCGAGACACACCGCTGTGTAGCTACAGCTACGTAACTTAACAACAGCTGACTACTGTCGGTCCCTCGGACACTGCAGCTGAATCTCGCCCGTTAAATCATTATCGACCGTCATATTTGCACTGACACGACTCCCAGTCAATATTTAATCCACTTGTAATGTTTGGAGTTTGAATACTGCGGGGAAGCTTTCTGTCTTCTTCTCTGTTGTTAGTGTTTCTGTGTGGCAGCGCTACAGCGCCACACACGCTCCACACAGGCCTGGAGGAGGTACTACAGCGTTCTACTGAGCGCACCAGCCAGCTGTGAGTTTGTTTGTTTTTTAATCTAATTCTCACCATAGTGACTTTGAGACATTGTATATGTTTTATATCGTTATCCACGCTCCATTTATTGATTATCCGCCGGCTTCATTGTAAACAAATGCACATGGCCAGACGGCCATGGCTGTGAATTGCAATCTGTCAAAATGACGGATGGCCTCAAAATTTTTCCGTCACCGTTTTAAAAAAACGGTCAATGACGGAAAATATCCGGTTAATGCGACCCCTGATCCCTGGTTGCCCTCTCCTCTCTACATTTCTCTCTTCTCCAGACCCCCCACCCACGCCCCCTGTGTCTGGTCCTGTTGGGGGTCTCTTCCTGTTAAAAGCATTTCCCCCCCTCTTGACTGTCAGATGTTGAGTTTCTTTTTTGTACAGACTTGATTTTACTTTGTGAAAGTGCCTTGAGTGAATGATAAAGTATGGTATTATAGTTTTCTCTAGGGGTCCAGTGTTTAGCACTGTCACAGTAAGATTCTTGCTTTAAAGCTGAGCCTCTTGGCTTTCTGTGTGCAGTGTGCATGTTCTCCCTGTGCCTGTTTGACTCTCTGATTAATCCAAATATGTCACAAACCTCCCACAGTCCAGTCAAGAGACGTCTCTAAAGTGTTCATAAAATGTGAATGTAAGTCTGTTTTTTTGTCTCCATGTGTTACAGCATCTGAAGGTAATGATGCTAACATTAAAAAAAAAAAAAAAAAAAAAAAATCAAAAAAGGAGTTTCCAAAGATAGATTAAAGTAATACCAAAATTCCTATTAAACTCAAAACTTAACAAAAATGATAACTGAAGTAACATAAGATAAGTGTGGTCCAAATTGCATCTCCCCACAGAGTCACCTGACAATGACACTGCTAAACTGAACAACTATAGCTCCCATACTCAGGCGATTATGTGGAATCACAGGCCAAAACCACACCTTAAGGTAATCAGTTAATTTAAACAATTGAATTTAGCATTAATTCAATTCTAACACCAAATGATAATGATAATCACATATAACAACACTATAAAATCATGTAAGAGAAAAAGATGACAATACCTCTATGTCTCAGCATTGTGATGGACTGCTGCCTTGACAGAGGTGTACCCTGCCCTCACCAAATGTCAGGTGGGATCGGCTACAGCTCTCCTTGTTACTCTATAGGCGCAAGGAGTACATAGGTAATGATTGGATGAATGTTTTCTGTCTCAAGCTTGAAGACATATTCATTCTTTGTTTCTTAAACCAGCTTTCACTCTTAATTATCTGTGCCGCTTCAAGTTTTTTATTAACTAATAATTGAATGAACACTGAATGTTTTTTTTTTTTCCTTGTTGTCTTTGTTTATTTCTGTTCATCATCAGCCAGCCAGGATACAGCCAGTGAGGGTGCTCATCACACACAGACTTTATTTTGCCCAATACAGTTATCAATAACTTTATTGTCTAACCTTGGTGACACATGTTCGTGGCTCATATTGTCATATCACCAATACAGGTTTACAAGTATACCTATGTATAGGCAACTGTACACGCACACAGATGCACACACAGGGATATGACTGTGTACAGAACCAAAAGCATGGAGACTTTGTTCTCGCAACAACAAAGTTTCAGGAAGCAGCTAGAGTCACACAGGCTGATATGCGAAAAGTGCTCATGAATGGAGCTTCAAAGGCAAATAATTCAAATGGTGTTTTGTTTTCTCAGCATCTCCCAGATGCTCATGTTTTTCTGGGTGGATATCAAAGACTCCTCTTTATTCTGCCACTTGAAAGGAAATGACAAAATCGAGAAGAAAGACAAATAGAAAAAATCAATAAAGTTACTTCATTATGGACTTCCAGTCTGAAAAAAAGTTGCTCTGATTCTAACACTTTGAAGAAGTATCTGATTAATGGGCAACCGTTAGTTTACACATAAAGTGAAGTATTGACAGTGGTTTAAAAAAAGATATTGTAGTTATGTTACTGATCACTTTGAAATCCACACCATTTTTAAATCCTGTGAAGAGACAAGAGCAAAACCTGCCATTGCTCTGCTCTCATAGACAGGAGGGATTAGTTGATATTACACACGGCAATCAGACTAAGGAATTAGCTTTCCGTTTTCATTCTGGAAAACATGTGACCCTCTGATAGGAGTCATTTCCATCTATTTCACAAGGAGAGACATGAAACCTCTATTTGGAGGCAGGTATTATGTAAAATCAAAAGCTTTCACCCTGAGTAAACATCCGGGCCTACAAGTGATGATATACCAGGGTTACAGACAAACATGGAGTTGACTTTACATGAGCACCGACTCCCCACTCAGACTCTGCCTCCCTCATGTCACTACATCTTAACATGTGTTCTCTGGAGGATGAAAACTGTGGGCTTTGATATGAAAACAGGAAGTGTTAACTCATGCTGACTTGAATCCTCAAGATGCTGATGCAGAGTGTTCTGTAGCTATCTGTATTTGGATAAGGAAAAACCAGGTGATGCAGATGCGGGGTGGCAACAGCCATTCCGACGTCCCACCAGTCCGACTTAAGCCTCTAATTGTCTAAATGGCAACACTTTTTCTATCAAACGTCCCATCATTCCGACAATTTTTGCCTCCTATGGTCGGAATGACGGTATTTTTTTCTTTTTTTAAACATCCTGCCTGCAATTCCTTCAATAGCGTTTTTTCTTCCCAAAAAAGATTTTGCACTGGTTGTGCTTAGGCAATGATGATACAGTATATATATACGCAAAATGCTTTTAACGGCACTATTTTTTTTAACGTGCGATTAACGCTGTGACATTTGAACCCCAGGCCACTCCGTAGTTTGGGGACATGATCCGGTCTGAGACATGAAACTCAGGGTCGGTGGCGCCATCTTATAAACCTGCATATGTGTTTTCTCCTCATGTTCCTACACTAGAGAACTTGTTCTTCTTATCACCAAACAAAGCTGCTCTCTCTCTGATAGCTGATTTTTAAATACCTTGAATGGAAAGCATAAGAAACATCCAGATCTGGAGCCTTTCATCCACACGTAACCACAGTTGTGAGCTCCTGAAACCCGAGTTTTTTGTAACCGGAGTCCAGTTTCAGCAGTCATGTGTGGACAGGAAAACCGAGGGAAACCACACTTTCTTGTCGACCTTGTTTGACGTCACACTGTGCAAGGGTAAACAGTAAGTTGTGTCCATGGAGACTTGTGGAGCACTCTAGATGTGACCAGCTGACTGAGTTGCTGGTTACTGGTGCTACAGTATTTAGCATTTAGCATAGCCATTGTTGTTTTTCCGGTATACATTTTTCCAGCCTTGTGATTGGCTAAAATGGCCTTCCTGTTAGGAGTGCTATCGCCGCCTACTGCTTTGGCATGTGCATGACATTGTTTGAGGCAGATTTGCGGTTTCATGGATGAAGATATTTTTTTTCACACTGGTGATAGTAGACGGGATTTGTGTGGACTAGGCCTAGTTCATCTAGAAAGTGAACTTTCCCAACACTGATGGTGAGGTTGTAATTCTAGTTTGGGGTAAGATCTGATCTGAATCCTGGGTGTAAGGAAAGCTATGTGTATTGTTATGCCCTTTAGGCAAATGTATGATTTGCAATAATGGGCTGTATAAATAATCACTTGATTTGACTCAAGCCTTAATTTGTCTCTGTGCGTGTCAGAGGAACAGAAACAGAGAGCATGTTTATGACCAGAGAAGAACTCCAACAGGAGTACAGCTGGCAAGTCGTTAAACTTCAGTAGGGACATTAAAAAAAAGTTTGGGTAACCCTTTCTTTTACAGTCCCCTAATTACTGTGTATTTACTGTGTAATTACAAGGTAAAAGAAAGAAATTACAAGGTAACTAACACTGGTAAAATGATGGTAACTACAGAGTAAATACTAACTAATTGCTTGAAATATCTCAACTATTACTAAAGAACAACACTGCATTAATGGGTAATTACTACCGTCATTATGAAGGTAACTACAGTAAAATAAAAACGCAATTACAATGTAAAAGGAGAGAAATTACATCCCATTTACCTGGTAGTATAATCCAATATCTCACCTGTCCATCGTGTTACTAAGTTATTGAGCTGTTTTGGCTGGTAATAACTTTGCTCATTCATTTATCATGCATGATTTTATTTAGTACTTACCTGGCAAATATGCCATCAGAGTCGTCTTGTTAATTAAACCTTCTGTAGTGTTACCAGGTAAAACCTGTATATTTACCAAGCAAATAAGATGAAAGTGTGCTGTAAAAGAAAGCGTGGCTTCTTTCCACAGTATTACCAGTTTATTACTATGTAATTAAGCCAAGACTGTTCAGTTTTACACATTTTCGTTTCTCAACATTACCATGTATTTTCTGTAGCATTACTAGGTAAAACACATCTATTTACCAAGTAAATAAGATGAAAGTGTGCTGTAAAAGAAAGCGTGGCTTCTTACCAGTTTATTACTATGTAATTAAACCAAGACTGTTCAGTTTTACATATTTTTGTTTCTCAACTTTACCATGTATTTTCTATAGTGTTACCAGGTAAAACACATCTATTTACCAAGCAAATAAGATGAAAGTGTGCTGTAAAAGAAAGCGTGGCTTCTTACCAGTTTATTACTATGTAATTAAACCAAGACTGTTCAGTTTTACACATTTTCGTTTCTCAACATTACCATGTATTTTCTATAGTGTTATCAGGTAAAACACATCTATTTACCAAGCAAATAAGATGAAACTGTGCTGTAAAAGAAAGCGTGGCTTCTTTCCACAGTATTACCAGTTTATTACTATGTAATTAAACCAAGACTGTTCAGTTTTACATATTTTCGTTTCTCAACATTACCATGTATTTTCTGTAGCATTACTAGGTAAAACACATCTATTTACCAAGTAAATAAGATGAAAGTGTGCTGTAAAAGAAAGCGTGGCTTCTTACCAGTTTATTACTATGTAATTAAACCAAGACTGTTCAGTTTTACATATTTTTGTTTCTCAACTTTACCATGTATTTTCTGTAGCATTACTAGGTAAAACACATACCAAGTAAATAAGATGAAACTGTGCTGTAAAAGAAAGCGTGGCTTCTTTCCACAGTATTACCAGTTTATTACTATGTAATTAAACCAAGACTGTTCAGTTTTACACATTTTCGTTTCTCAACATTACCATGTATTTTCTGTAGTATTACTAGGAAAAACACATCTATTTACCAAGTAAATAAGATGAAAGTGTGCTGTAAAAGAAAGCGTGGCTTCTTTCCACAGTATTACCAGTTTATTACTATTTATTTAAACCAAGACTGTTCAGTTTTACATATTTTGCGTTCTCAACATTACCATGTCAGTTCGGATCATCTTCGGTACAGTAAGAGAACCAAATGCAAAACATAAATTTGATTGTTTATTAGGAATTTTTCTAAACCAAATGTACATGTTTTAGTCAAATGTAATTATTTTACTCACCTACTAATGTTATGTTGTACATTGTCCCTGATACAAATAAACGTATTAAACAAAACTAAACCATTATACAAAATATTAAAGAAGAGAGAAAAGAATAGGCCTAGGCCTACTGTTCTAAAGTGCTGCCTAATAAGTTAAATAAATAATTCTCAAATTAACAAAATACGGTATATAAAATAAGCTTTACAATGAATTAAATATTCACAAATAAACAAAATATATAAAACATGATTTAAAAAAAAAACTTCTCACACAACTTTTGACGGACCGACCATAGGGCAATGTGGGCAAATGCCACAACGGCTGCCTGACGATGCTCTTGGCACATTTGCAGCAGATCCACAGGTGCTGGAGCCCGTGCGCAACACGGCCAGAGAGAGAGAGAGAAAGAGAGAGAGACGGACAGACAGAGGGACAGGCAGACAGACAAACACAGAGAGAGGAGCCCCCGCCCCGCCCCCACCCCTCCTACAAGCAGGAAGGCATGCTGGTGTAGACTACTCTGAGGAGAAAATAAAGGACAACATTGCTTTAGATAAAATAAAACAGATTTATTATTGAGTGAGAACGGTTCCTATCATTGTAATGGCAAGAACACATGCTTGAGCTTTACACATGTCCTAAGATTTTCAGCCAATATATATATATATCAGTGGAGGCTGGTCCATAGAGTCAGAGGAGGTTGGTCCTCCTCTATTTTTGAGAGACAAGAGGAAGATCAACATATTTTTAATAAAGAGTAACTGGTTGAAATAAACCATGACCAAATCATTTATAATATATTTTTTAATCTCTTTTATGGAAGAGAATCCACTAAATCCACTTAAAACAGCTCAACAGCGTCGCCTGCAGGCGGAGGAGACAGAGCAGTCTGTGTGAGGAGCAGGGAGCAGGAAGGTGGGGGCTTAGAGGAGGACGGAGGGCTTCTGTCCTCCTCTAGACGCCTCGGGGCGGGATCTCCTTCCATTCACTCAATGCATTTAGGATTTTTTCATGCTGATCTGTGATTGGCTAAGACACGTAAAATGACGCGCTAAGGGAGGACGTCCTCCCTTACCAATCAGCAACCAGAACACAAGATTGACATCAGGTTGGTCCAATCACAGTTCTCCAACCCCCCTTGGTTACTGTTGCTATGTGTGCCAAACTTTCAGTCCGAGCCCTGCTGCTCATGCTGCATCTAGCACAAGAAATACGGAGTTTTCAGCGATATTGGTGTCGATTTGAAAGGAAATATCAGCAGATTTCTGGATAAACTGTTCAGAGATATCAGAGAGAAGCAGTCAGAAGGATTGTTCATAGTTTTCAGTTACGTGACCTGGGCAGCTGGAGGGTAAACAAAGACACAACCGGACTTTTTTTTTTTTCTTTCTCCGCCGTATGTCAGCTCAGGTAAAAGCCAAATATGTAGGCTATGTAATTTGAGTGGAACACTTTGCTTTGTTATTAATAATTACAGATTTTCATGGTTTTTGTTTTTCCTTTTTGAATTAGGGTGTGAAATAAATCCCCACTGTGGCATTTACAGGTGTTGAACACTGGCCTGCTTTTTTTTTTTTTTTTTTACATCCCACATGATAAAGGCTCTGTCTTTTTCATTAGGCCTGTGCTAATCTGAAAACAGTAAGATTGAATAAAATGATCTTGTTTTTAAGAAATCTTGTAAGACATTGTTTTACTGTTTAATTTTCATTGAATATAAGAAAGTAAGTAATTAGTCAACTAGTATAAAATAACATGACGCCGTGGACTGGTGTTCCTCCTGTCCTCCCCTATTTTTTCAGTCACCAGCCGCCACTGATATATATATATAATATTATTAGCCTACCTTTTGCAGCAGGTAACGCACACGCACATGCACGCACATGCACACACATGCACACACACACACACACACACACACCTGTTGCTGTGCTGTCTCTGTTCCTCTGTTTTTGTACTCTGCTGCCTGGTTGTTCTTTTGGGCTCAAGCGAACATGGACGGCCCAATCCGACCAGACGCGCTGGTTCGTGCAGAGAAAAAAAAAAACCGCCTGATGTCGTCGCTACAATTCAAATAGTTACCTTGGTTACCTGGCTGTTAGCCAATAAAACACGGAGGAGGAGTCTCCGCTTCCACAACACTTCTCTCTGATTGGTCGTGGCGTCGTGCCTGTGTTGCATTCACTGTGACTGGGAAATTACAAAACTACCATCTCACTTCTGTTTAACTCCGTCTGAGAAAACATCCGGGGCTGAATAAGAAATGTTCGGGGCTAGAGCCAGGAATGCCCAGGCCAGGCGACGCCACTACATGTATTTGTATTGAACCGTTTCGGTACGGGGCGTTCGGTTCGGTACAACGCTGAGCACGGGTGAGAAGTTGTGTGTGTTTACAGTCCGACTGCAGCTACATGTGCAGCCCGTTTGCGTCGTGGCTAATGCTACCGCTAGCAAGAAAACAGAGGCTTGAGGACCCCCCTGCTTGTAGGCACAGTCTGCCTGTCCCTTTGTCTGTCTGTCCGTCTCTCTCTCTCTCTCTCTCTCTGGCTGTGTTGCAAAAGTTGTGTGAGAATTTTTTTTTTAATCATGTTTTATATATTTTGTTTATTTGTGAATATTTTATTCATTGTAAGGCTTATTTATACCGTATTTTGTTAATTTGAGAATAATTTATTTGACTTATTAGTCAGCACTTTAGGCCTATTCTTTTCTCTTTTTTTATATTTTGTATAATGGTTTGATAAGTTTATTTGTATCAGGGACAATGTACAACATAACATTAGTCGGTGAGTAAAATAATTACATTTGACCAAAACCTGTACATTTGGTTGAAAAAAATTCCTAATAAACAACAATCAAATTTGCATTTGGTTATCTTACTGTACCGAAAATTAACCGAACCGAGACCTCAAAACCGAGGTACGTATCGAACTGTGATTTTTGTGTATTGTTACTGAAAAGTCTTGGTTTAATTACACAGTAAGAAACTGGTAATACTATGGAAAGAAGCCACACTTTCTTTTACAGCACAGTTTCATCTTATTTACTTGGAAAATAGTCATGTTTTACCTGGTAACACTATAGAAAATACATGGTAATGTTGAGGATGGAAAATGTGTAAAACTGAAGAGTCTTGGTTCAATTACACAGTAAGAGACTGGTAATACTGTGGAAAGAGGCCACACTTTCTTTTACAGCACACTTTCATCTTACTTACTTGGTAAATAGACATGTTTTACCTGGTAACACTACAGAAAATAAATGGTAATGTTGAGAAACGAAAATATGTAAAACTGAACAGTCTTGGTTTAATTACATAGTAATAAACTGGTAATACTGTGGAAAGAAGCCACGCTTTCTTTTACAGCACAGTTTCATCTTATTTACTTGGAAAATAGTCATGTTTTACCTGGTAACACTACAGAAAATACATGGTAATGTTGAGAATGGAAAATATGTAAAACTGAACAGTACTGGTTTAATTACATAGTAAGAAACTGGTAATACTGTGGAAAGAGGCCACACTTTCTTTTACAGCACAGTTTCATCTTATTTACTTGTAAATAGATGTGTTTTACCTAGTAATGCTACAGAAAATACATGGTAAAGTTGAGAAACAAAAATATGTAAAACTGAACAGTCTTGGTTTAATTCCATAGTAATAAACTGGTAAGAAGCCACGCTTTCTTTTACAGCACACTTTCATCTTATTTACTTGGTAAATAGATGTGTTTTACCTAGTAATGCTACAGAAAATACATGGTAATGTTGAGAAACGAAAATATGTAAAACTGAACAGTCTTGGTTTAATTACATAGTAATAAACTGGTAATACTGTGGAAAGAAGCCACGCTTTCTTTTACAGCACAGTTTCATCTTATTTGCTTGGTAAATAGATGTGTTTTACCTGGTAACACTATAGAAAATACATGGTAATGTTGTGAAACGAAAATTTGTAAAACTGAACAGTCTTGGTTTAATTACATAGTAATAAACTGGTAAGAAGCCACGCTTTCTTTTACAGCACACTTTCATCTTATTTACTTGGTAAATAGATGTGTTTTACCTAGTAATGCTACAGAAAATACATGGTAATGTTGAGAAACGAAAATGTGTAAAACTGAACAGTCTTGGCTTAATTACATAGTAATAAACTGGTAATACTGTGGAAAGAAGCCACGCTTTCTTTTACAGCACACTTTCATCTTATTTGCTTGGTAAATAGATGTGTTTTACCTGGTAACACTATAGAAAATACATGGTAATGTTGTGAAACGAAAATGTGTAAAACTGAACAATCTTGGTTTAATTACATAGTAATAAACTGGTAAGAAGCCACGCTTTCTTTTACAGCACACTTTCATCTTATTTACTTGGTAAATAGATGTGTTTTACCTAGTAATGCTACAGAAAATACATGGTAATGTTGAGAAACGAAAATGTGTAAAACTGAACAGTCTTGGCTTAATTACATAGTAATAAACTGGTAATACTGTGGAAAGAAGCCACGCTTTCTTTTACAGCACACTTTCATCTTATTTGCTTGGTAAATATACAGGTTTTACCTGGTAACACTACAGAAGGTTTAATTAACAAGACGACTCTGATGGCATATTTGCCAGGTAAGTACTAAATAAAATCATGCATGATAAATGAATGAGCAAAGTTATTACCAGCCAAAACAGCTCAATAACTTAGTAACACGATGGACAGGTGAGATATTGGATTATACTACCAGGTAAATGGGATGTAATTTCTCTCCTTTTACATTGTAATTGCGTTATTATTTTACTGTAGTTACCTTCATAATGACGGTAGTAATTACCCATTAATGCAGTGTTGTTCTTTAGTAATAGTTGAGATATTTCAAGGCAATTACTTAGTATTTACTCTGTAGTTACCATCATTTTACCAGTGTTAGTTAACTTTGTAATTTCTTTCTATTACCTTGTAATTACACAGTAAATACACAGTAATTAGGGGACTGTAAAAGAAAGGGTTACCAAAGTTTGGAGCCCTCTGGTGATCCAAGTTATGACCCTCGACTTCACCCATAAAAACCCCAATTACATGCTGATGTAGTCTTTTTAATTAATACTATACACCCAGGTTGTCGAACATGAGCAGGACAAGTATTTTCAAGCTTGAACTTTGCCAAAATGGGTGAAACGGCTGTCTAAAGGTCAGAAGAGCAGGCACTGCTTATTTATAGTACGTCATTGCTCCAAAGGTTGTCTGTACTCACTCTTTACAGAGACACATAATTTCACTGGAACAACCGAATATTAGGAGTGAGTGTGACTTCTCTTGATCTGTCTTTGAACAGTGTGCTCTGACCTTTACTGCAGAGGTTGTTCACTTGTCAACAGATACAATATATGAAGCCACAGGGAGAATAAATTATTCCCTCACTGGCTTGTGATTTGCAGAAACAGCTGAACAAAGAGGCTCTTTCTCAAACTGTGTGGTACTGGAGAGCTTGAGATGTGATGTGAGGCTTTACGGAAGTGCAAGTGCAAAAGGCCATATACAAAAGCACCATAAGATACATCTAAAAGTGTTGACAAAGAGCCACATAGTATATCTAAAACACTCCAAGAGCCTCAGACAAACAAAATTACATAATTGGTTGTTGGGCTCCTCTGGAAATTACTGTAAGATTATCGAGGAACTAGTAGGTGTCTTTTGCAGTCATGGATCCAAACTCAACAGCTCCGGAGGCAGAATGTGACGGGGAGAGTGATTCAGATTCAGTGTCCAGTGCCATACATTTCTGCCTAATAAGGGTACTGGGGATATGAAACAAAATAATCTTGTTTTTTGGAATAAGGAAGAACATGTTGGAACATCTGTAACCGGACCTGATGACTCTTGTAATCAATGGCTGGGAAATGTTCCACTCATCACAACACTTTGACATGCCACCATTCTGACATACCGCTATTCCGACATGCAAACGACCCACCATTCTGTCAAGGCTTTCAATATAAGGAAATGTGCGTTACTCAACAGGTGACTCCCTTCTTTAAAGGAGTCATCACCCGGAAATTGCATTTTTCCTTGTTAAAACATGTATATTGGTGTTGGACCTCAGTGGAAACTTGCCTGAAAATCTGGAGTTTGAAAGTGGCTGAGTTTTTTAGTTTTCGGCTCTTTGTTTAAGCCAGAGTAGCTCATAAGGCTGCACACCACAAATTACGAGATTTAGACTCTGCTCCTGTGTTGACGTCACCACAGGAGCCTGCTTTCATAAACCCCCATTCCGAAGGACCGCCATTCCGACAGTCCGCTATTCCGAAAATTTCTGAAGGTCCGTCATTCCGAATTTCTGAGGGGCCGCCATTCCGAAGGTGTCAATCGCGGTGTTTTATTTTGAAGGGTCAGGGTTAGCGCTAGGTTTTACTATTTAGAAATAGCTAATCCTCACACCGATGGGCTCATTTGCTGTTGCAGGTCACACAGAGACAGCAGCAGAAACTAGAGACTTTTGCATATGTGGCAGGACGAAGGAGGGCCCAGGCGGGGTTTGAACCCTAGTCTCCCGGGTAAGAGTCATGTACACTGACCATTCAACCAAATGGATATCCCTGTGGCCAAGTAGCCTGGGCACATGATCAATCGGAGGCATAGTGACAGGACCGTCAACTGTCATACATATCCAGTTAAAAGTTCCTTGTAGGGGCTTTTAAGTTATGACTTTATTATCAAAATTTCATACTTTTTTCCTTGGGGCCCAGATACTCCATCTTAACAGAAGCAACACATGTGTTAAAATAATACAGGTTGTAAAATGGGTGGTAAAATCTAACAGGCAGTAATTGGTAGGGATGGTGCAGCATCCTCTCTCTCTTTGCACTCATGTCTCTCATGATTAAAGCTCACTTCAGATGGCTAATTGCCTCCTCCACGGTCTCTGCCACATCATGTAATGTCTTCCTTCTGGTTTGATTCTCATTGTCTTTGGCAGAGGAAGCAGATTGTGACTCAGGAGTAAAAATGGTTTATACATGAATCGTAATTTTCCTGACTTATTAAGACAAAGTCAATCTACCTTGAAAAGATGTCTATCGTTGTCAAGAATAAGTTGAAACTGTCAATAAAGTGCAGTAGTCCATGCTGTCGAAAGCAATGCTTTCATTGC
The DNA here is from genome assembly GCF_045865225.1 of Trachurus japonicus. NCBI lineage: Eukaryota > Metazoa > Chordata > Actinopteri > Carangiformes > Carangidae > Trachurus > Trachurus japonicus. The sequence goes on along the minus strand of NW_028220576.1, from coordinate 20,767 downwards.
CAATAATCTGCAGAATCTCTGCAGCTCCTCTTCTGAATAGTAATAGACGGCCACTGATAAACACTTAACATTCAGGACATTTACAGGAGAGTTGAAATAAACAAATTATGGCCTTACGCCGGGGACATGTTGCATGTAAACTGGAACAAGGACAGAAATCTGATGAGACGCCCAACTCCAGCTGTGAGCATAGCTCGACTTAGCTGTGTATGTAAACGCACTGATTCATAGAGCTGACCATGTTCTCTTGATCAGCCAAGTTTTGTTTCAGCATTTTAGATTGCTACGCTACAGATGCATGAACAAAAGTGTCTGAAGTGAAAGAAATCAGCTGTTGAACAGAGAGAGCTGCTGAAAGCTTACTGTCCTCAGATTCTCATGTTCCTCTGTGAATAACGGTGCGAACAGCAACGTGTGCAATAAGGTCATTTCAGTTCTCCGGCAAACTTTCTCATTGAGTTGCATAAGCAGAATCTTACAGACCTTCTCTCTGTCATTAGTCATTACTATGGCAATAACATGTCCCATCTCTCACCCTCTGTATCTTTAATGATGTATGTCAGGCTAATCGTTGTCATTTGATTAAACTGCAAGTAGATTGGAATATTTTCCAAGACACTGGGTTCACCTAAATTTGAGCTGTGAAAATCAAAGTGTTCTTTCCTGTCCTGGTTATAAAACATGTTAAACATGTCTTTTTATATATAACGTTTGTGTGTGGGACTCAGCCTAAGGTACTTTTTACAGACTGGTTAATTGGGGACATGGCTTTAGCCATCAATTGGGAGAAAAATCTGATTTAGGGGTCAGTGGTTAAAGTTTGGGTTAGGTTAGTTAAATTAATGCAAGTCTATATAATTTCCCTAAAAGTAAATGTGCGTAGCTGCTTCTCTCTTTCTCACTCTCTCTATTTAGGAACAGCTTAAAAATATGTGTAACATGAAGCAATTTAACCCATTTATTATGTTTGAATCTTCCAGTCAGATTTGTTCACCTATAAACCAAAGCCCACTCTAACCCCTGAGAAAATGTCCACAACATCTGACAAATTGTTGAGTGGATGAGAGGAGATGTTGGCTTTGAGACTATGATTTTTATGAAAGACCAAGATATTTTTTGACAGATAGCATCTCATCTTTTGTTCTGATTCCACCAGGAGTGATGAAATGAGTTATTTTTACATCCAGAGCCGCGTATGTAAAAATAACTCATCGCACATTTCCACATCAGAACATTTTCACAAATATTTGATATAACATGATATAACATTCTGTACAAAGAGCCAGAGACAAACATTATCATTCATTCAATACCTATAAGAGACTGTCACATTTCACAGAGAAATGCAAAATGATAATTATTTTTATTTTAATGTGATGTTTTATTATACAAGATGATCCAGTTATCCACCTCTGCTTGATCTGATCCAACAGATTGTGGTCATTATGTTTTACAAATCTTTGTTTATGTATTTCTTTAATTATTTTTGATGCAATAATGAAAGAAAGAAACAGTCCTCCTCATGGACGTGAACAAACTGTATTTGGACATACTTTTCAATAACTAGAGAGTGGAACACACTTTCATGGAAACACTTGTCTATACAACTATAAACAGAGATTCTGGAAAAGAGGCTGTGAGGGTATAACCAAGGACCAATAAAACAGCAGTAGGCAGCAAAAAATAGGCAACATTATTTACAGACTGGCAACAGCACTCACAGAATTAAAGATACAGAATTGCTTCATATTAAAAGGGCAAATATCAGAAATGTGACCAAATTTCTTCAATTCAGAGCCCATAGTTAAAAGAACAGTTGTTGAATTTAAAAATAAAAACAACATAAAGAGATTCTGTATAGCACATATCAGATAAAGCTACTATGAGGCTACTTCACAGGATTTCATATAAAAATTACAACTCTCAGCAAGTGGTCAAGTATGCTGGGAAATCTCATGCTTGGAGTGGTGCCAGAGTGCAGAGTGCATGGCAAAGGGAAGACACACCATCAACCCAGCTGTTGATATGTAGCACATTGTTGAAGAGAGAATCACACAGGAGGACCCAAACGACAAGATGGAACTACAGAGACTATATTTCAGTAGCATTGATGCAATGTGTGGGGAAATCAAGGAGCGCTTCGGGGTTATTGTTGTTGCTGGATGTGTTGTTCTTTCAATATAAAACTGCTTTTTGAAACGGTTTGAATTTTTAGATGCCTTATTCTGAAATAACCCAATCCTTCCTGCTGCGAAAATGAGTCAATCTTTGTCATGAATTAATACATCATTTGAGACTTTTTTTTTTTTAAATGTGTTGTTGTAGCTGAATCGGCTGATGTTTCAATACATTATATTGATGTTTCAATATAATCATGTTTAATTCTGCTGCGCAAAGAAATCTTCTTGCCATGAATTAATTAATCATTTTATATTTGTTTAATAACAAATTAGACAATTAAACAGCTCAAATTGTAAAATTTGTGTCGTATTTTTTTTTCTTTCTGGTAAGCTCTCTTAACTTTAGTGATTCTAAATAATACCGTTAATTGATTGTTTTATTGTTGCCGAAGTTGAATCCTATGGGAAAAGTAGACATAACGTTGGCCTGCTATTACTGAAGAAAAAATTGTGCCCCCCCTAAAACAATGCAAGGCCCCTCCGCAAATGTGTGCCTGGCGCTGGGTCTGGACAGGCAGATGGATGAACAATCCCTGCAGTTAGTTCGGAGAGGTTATACAGGTCACTCCTGGGAGGAGGTGCATCTGACACCAGTTAATGATGCAGTCATGGTGATGGGGAGAAGAGTCATAACTTGCTGTTTGCTGAAAACAGCTAGAAGGTTGTGGCACCTGGTAGGAACCTAGGAACCAAACCTGGGCCAGATGGACCGTAGCAAACAGCAGACGTTTAAAATGAAAAATGGCTCCAACTATCTTGGCTGAAGATGTGTCCTTGTGAGCTGTCCCAGACATTACATCAGATATGTAAAATTGGATTTTATTGTACTGTAGGGTAAAAGTAAATGTACACAAAAACAGTGATCATTGTGACCACAGTAGCAGCTCTGCACGACTGGAATTATTTTAAATTGGTGACCACCATACACATGGTCTACTCTCCCATTAACATGTTAACATGATAAATGAAAGGAAAGAACAACACATTAGAGGTTAAGTGCTTTTCATCACCAGGTGATGATGACCTTGTTAATTTAGACATCAAACAGCAACAATCAACACATCTCTTTGCTGAATAGGTCAACACAACTGACAAAGAGTGCTGGCCTGATTGTGAATAACTACTAGGCCAGTGGACAGGGACGTAAGAGAGGCTGCTTGAGACGTAATGTTGCTGGGGAGACAGATTACACGCTCTCTGTGCACTGACACTATCAAAAAGAGTCAATAACCCCAGGTCTTTCTGCTCCGCCAAATCCCCCTGCTGGTGACAGTTGACAAAGATGCTGCACATGGAGCTCACTCACTGTCTAGTTGATGATAGGAAGCTACAGAGCATGTCTGTCTGGCTCCAAGAGCACTGGACAATGGGAATAAGCTCCAACATGGGAAATTTAAACACATACTGTATATGTATGCAATTCTCATAATTAGCAAGTAAACAGTTATTGTTGATTGAAAAAAAAAAAACAGCATTAGTTCTTGTATCTAAAACAATGCAATGAGCTTCTGGTGAGCCTTCACCCCTGTGACACATGCCAATAGTTTAGTTTATCCCTGCAGAAAGATAAAATAGATATCCAAATGTAGTGAAAGGAAGTGTTGAAGTGACCAAGTCATAGTCACCAATGGATAGTCCACTAAAATTTGAATAATTAGCTTTCTTAAAATTAAGCTACTTTGTGTTCATTTTGAGTAACTAATGTTATGGACAATTAGTATTTTGTTTTATTTTCACTTTTTTTGCACATCATTATTATACATCCTGTCCATATCCTGGTTCACACCTTGTAGATTATCTGCCCCGACCTACAGTATCTGTCTTCGGTTGCTTCCCTTTTGGTTTTTGAAGTATGTGTCTTTTGTGTCTGTCAGTTCATCCTGGTTTACTTATGTTGTACCCCTGTTTTCCCCAAGTTTTGGGTTTTCCTGTTTTCCTGCTAAGCTCCCAGTAATTCTTTTTTTTTGTCATTGAAAACTTCATTTTCCACAACATCCCTTGTGTTGGCTGCATTTTGGATCCTGTATGTTCAGTCCTTGACAATTAAACTCTTGAAAATGACCCTCCTTGCCTCTTGTAATATTCCTAAATTGGCGCCAAATCATTACACAACATTGTGTTGCACAATATGTTGCTCCGTCTCCAACCTCCCATGGACCTGACCTGAACAGAGCACAGTCAGAGTTCCTCAAACCACATTTTGCAGCTACTTCAAACCTGTTTTTAGCAAATCTAGCCCATTAAAAAGCCAAATTATGCACAGTATTGTGTCTCTGTGTTGAGCACTCCCAGTCAGCAGGTTCATTATGGTGACTAGAACAACCAACATCTAATTTGGGACTCCATTACAATGCTGGGATCCATCAGGAAACCTATTTATTCAAGGTGGTGGTGGTGGCAGACTAATAGAATGTGCAGTAAGAGCCTCATGAATACAGTCATTTCTCTCATTCTTTCTCTCGTCACTATTAATCACATCATTATAATTGTCTGTTTAATGAAAAGCTACATCCAGCGGGAGCCTTTGTATTTTCCAAGATTTGAAGCCAAGTTTTAAATTCCAATATAGGTATAGCAATGCCTGACTTCATTGCTATACAGTGTTGTGCTAGTTACTGAAAAATAGTAACTAGTTACAGTTACTAGTTACTTCATAAAAAAGTAACTCAGTTAGTAACTCAGTTATTTAAACCAAAAAGTAACTGAGAAAGTAACTTTTTTGTTTTTCCAATGCTCCCATTATATAAAGGTGGATTGAATTCCCCTCTAGCTGTCAGCTGATGAAAAAACACGTGTTTTTACTAGGGCTGTCAAACGAAAATTCTTAATCATGATTGATCTCAAAATTTCCTGAGTTAAATCGCATCTTTTTCTTTTTTGATTGAAATAACAGCAATATGAATGGAAAGCATAAGAAACATCCAGATCTGGATGTTTCTTATGCTTTCCAGTCATGGTATTTAAAAATCAGCTGTCAGAGAGAGAGCAGCCGCGTTTGGTGATGAGAAGAACAAGTTCTCTAGTGTAGGAACATGAGGAGAAAAAACATATGCGCCCCCCACACACACACACACACCCCACATCCCCCTCCCTCCCTCTCTCCCTCCCTCACCAGGCTGAATGAATGGGCGATTGGGGGGAGAAAAAAAAAACCTCGCTAGTCGAAGCAGCAGCTCTATGTCGCGCACAACCACAACAACGGCAACAACAACTTCTTCCTACAAATGCACGATCGTCGGTGTGACGTGCAGACCGCAGTGGGACGACTCCTCAGTCCATGATAGTTTCATGTCTCAGACTGGATCATGTAAATCCAACTGCAGAAATATCCGGGGGACGGGAGCGTCGCAGTAACTGTAGTAACACACACACACACACACACTTGTCTGTGTGGTCACATCTGGAGAGAAGCAGCTTCTGTTTCGGGGTTCAAATGTCACAACGTTAATCGCGCGTTAAAAAAAATAGTGCTGTTAAAAGCATTTTGCGTTAATGCGTTATGCGTTAACTTTGACAGCCTTAGTTTTTATCTGTAAATTTTTTCCATCATCATCATGCTGCATGACGTCAGCAGTAGCCTACAGCAGCATGACCTAACAGAACTGCAAAAAATCTCTTCGTCTTACTTTGACCGAGTTACATTCGAGAGCCTGTTTTCAATGACGGAAAGTAAATTCACTTGAGCGTTTTTTTTCGATCGATCAGCTCAGCTGTGTTTACCGTCCGTCTGTCTCGCTCGCCTATTCTCACCAGACCCTCCTCCAGAGAAGAACCGCTGCTGCTTCGGTGGAGTGTGCGCTTGTGTGTGCTCACTGTGACTCTCAAGCTGTGTCCCAATTCAGGGGCTGCAGCCTGAATTGGGACACAGCTTCGGTGTCGGATGCTGCGTTAGCAAACGTTACCTTAGCTCGCCATCATGCCCTGCCCTGACCTGTCGAGTCCACTTCATGGAGCGTGTTTGATTACCTGTGGGACGCTGGAGGGTGCTTTGTTTTTTTCACACAGTGTGCTTTGTCTTTCTTTGACTTCAGTGAAACTTTATTGATTGCTAAAATGTTAAGGGAACTGTGTGCCACTGTAAATCCTCACCAAAAGGAATAGAATGACGCAGCATTTGGTAACGGAAACGGAGTTACTGAATTTAAAAAGACAACCCGTTACGTTATTAGTTACTGAATAAAGTAACAGCGTTACTAATAACCCGTTACTACCCAACACTGTTGCTATACCATTTCCCATCTCTAAAAATACACTACACTGCCAATTGACAGCACAAACCAGTTTGTTTAGGACAAATAACACTTTGATAAATCATGTTTTATCAAGAATAAAGACCATATTCACATTGGCATTTATGAGGAGAGAAGCGTTATAAATGACAGCAAAGAGAACATCACAGCACGGAGCACCTGAAAAAATCACTTTTAATTAAAATACACAGCAGCAATCAGACTTTTAATACATGCTTCACAAATGAATGGGCCATGTTACACTCCTGTTTTACATCATTGTGATGCCACTTTGAGCAGAGTTGTGGCATGAATATGCAGTGTCAATTAGTTAGGCTGGAGAAACTAATCACACACAAAAGGAGATAAAACGCACAGGAGGAAGATTAGTCACTAAATTAATCTGGAGTCATTATACCAAACCAACAAACCAACCTGTCAAACACACTCTATTCTACATAGCCAATCAAGACTTAACATTTTTGCTTATGTGTTCCCAAAACCTAATGTATCTAATGCCATATACTTAGTAACAATAGTACTACTTATGGATAGTTTATAACTCGTTTATTATCTTGATAGCATTTTATAAATAATTTCGAAGATGTCATAACACATTAGACAATAAAGTCAACAGCGACTGGCTGGCATAATAAGTCTCCCTTTTACAGGTTTTAAATACAAGAAAGTAATTGGTGGCCAATGGTGACACTTCACAATAACTCCTCTCTAACTCATTGGTTAATTAAGTTGATTTCACAAAATAGTGAGTCTGTATTGCTATATGAAAACTTCAGTTTATATTTGTGGACCGAGCCCTCAGTTGAAGACAATTGTGTGGAAATAATTTCAAAGATCCAAAGACTCTGACGTAGTTTACCTCAGATGCTCTGTGACCGTAAAAGGAGGAGTGGGATAACATTCTGATTGTGGTCCCAAAAAGTCTTGAGCCAGTTGTATCAACAACCCGGGGAGGCATAGGCAGATAGATTATCTTTTTGTAAATGTCACATTTTCCATATCAAGTCACACACACCGCACAAAGCAGAGACCCCCCACCCTCCTAGAGGGAGAGGAGGTGTGGGAGTAGGGGGTGGTGAGCTCATCTCTCCGCCGCCACTCGGAATAAATACTTCCAGCAGGATGACTGCTTTCCATGACAATAGAGATGGCTCATCCCCCAACATGGTTTCACATTTATGCTGAAAACGTAAAAAATAACAAATAAATAATGTAGTGGTGTAAACAGGCAGTGCTGGCCAAGCACATAAATGGATGCAGAAGTATGTGCCAACTTCCTTTGCATGCCAAGTAAGAGAAACATAAGTCAGCCTCTAGCCAGAAGAAACCAACTGTAAAACAACAGGCTTCCTGAGCCAATAATGACCTCTCTATATTAATTATTAATCTACATTTTAGGCCAAGTTGCGGTACAGAGGTGGAGTGCATTACATATACTGACGATATCCACCAGTTAAAAGACCATTTTTCACCAGTCAGATAACCTCTTACTGTATGACTCACTAAAATCTGGCTTTGGTGGCAATGGAAAAGAAAACAGACCAGACACCTGACCCTAGAGAGTCACCACAGCTACCATACCTTGGTATTAAAGAGTGAGCTGCATCCCCAGAAAAGGTTTTAAAAACAAACAATCACCACTTAAATTCTCACACAGAGACTCTGACAGTTTTGCAAGAGCATTTAAATACATAGCACATGACTTTCACATAGGTTTCAGTGTGCAAATAATATAGATAATGTAATAACATGGTTATCTATTTGAACATCAGCCACATGTATTAAATGCATGACAGCATCTAACAGTGTATTTTTTTTCGCCTGAAATGTCTAGTAATTGTTCAAATCAAAAAAATACTGATAAAAATATTATTTTAACTAATAAGTTCAAATAAAGTTCAAATAAAATATAAAAATGTCTGAGCTGGCGCTTCTTGATTGACGGCTGCGATCTGACAGCACGTGATCGTGGGGTCGCCAGAAATTTGTGATGTCAAAATGGGGTTAGGAGCCAAAAAAGGTTGACCACTGATAACATGTTAGATCATGCATTTATTGAATTAATAAAATAATGCCTCATCAAAGAAAATGCAACCAAGACTACAAATCTGACCAGGCATTTAATGCTAACTGACAGCTTTTGCTACGCAATGCAACATCTTCTGTCCAGTCTGTGCTTGATATTGTTTTTGTTCCAAGTTCCATCCTTTGGCCTACATTCACATACAATCTTGACATATTCGAAATCAATATAAGAAACTTAGTTTGAGATGAAAGAGAAAAGAAGCAATATTGAAGTAGTCACAAGTGTTAAAGAGCAGTTTTACATTAAATAAAAGGGATCTCTTATAACAGTCTAAAGATAAAAATACACAGAAAACAAAGCGCACTGGTAGCAACGTGGAGCTGTGGAGCGCATTGCAGCAGCAGATTATCTGTCCTGAGGCAAAACATCCTGTCATTTGTCTGTTTATGATATCTGTGAAGATTCATACCTGTCTGCATGTCACAAAGTTGTGTGTCAGCATTCCCACCTTCAATTTCCTCAGAGCTGCATATGAGCTTTGTAGATCTGAGTCTACACTGAGCAGATAATTTACACATTCATACCCGTTTGTTATTTTGAAGCACTGATCTGAAAACAAAGGACAGAAAACTGGCAGTGACAAAACTGTGCAGGAAATTAAGAACTTCTGTTGCCTCGTGTTTTTCTTTGTTTTTGTGATTTATGGAGGCCCATGGGGGACAAATGTAACAATTTCATTATTAGCCTACAAACACCAATAATGGGTGAAATCTTAAATCTAAAAATATTCACTCTGAACCCTAACCCTGGAACAATATTGAAGACATCAGAATTGTTTGAAAAGTGTTAGATTTTAGATTAATTAAAGCTGCCATAATTTTTGCTTCATGAGGTAGCCACCTGGAATGCTCTTCATTGAACAGGTGTGTCTTGTCAGGAGTCAACTAATGACATTTCTTGCCTACTTAATGTATTTGACACCATCAGTTAGGTTGTGTGTGATGGTAGTGTTGGTATACGGTAAATATCCATATTGGACAAAATTATTTGCCAAAAACTGCTCAACATAGTGAAATGATTAGGCTCTATTTTAACACTCCAATGCATGGGGCAAATCTATTTAGTATGTGTCCATATCACAGTATAGAAAACAGTTGCTGAATCAGGTTCATGGATGAATAATGTTGTGAGAATATTTGGCGTAGCATCCAATAAACCAATGACGGTGACCTATTCCCTTTAATTACCAGGTGCTTGTCTCCTGACTGATTTTTATTATAATGACATAATATTTCACATGGAGTTACATTCTATTTAAGGTCAGTTGATTACTGTCACTGTTTACTGTGACCAGTCCCGACAAACAGACACAGCAGCTCTGTGCAGGAAAGGAAAGGCAAAGCGAAACAGTGCACTGTGCACAGCTTCACAGAGACATAATGGCATAAATCACAACATTAAAAATACTTTATGTTGTAGTATAAATAGTGTACGTGCAGTTTGTTATCAATGTCTAATTGGAAAAAAATCATCTAATTGATGAATGGAATACACACTGGCACTGACATATTACATGTGCGTGATAGATGCCTGCTTTGTGAGCTCACCTATGAAACATCTCACTTGACTTACAATAACATTGATATACTGAGGAGAATATCTGTTTTTTTCTTGTCACTTTTCACTCCCTCGAGACATAATTGGCACGGGTATCTGTCATGGACTATGTTCCACTCAGTTAAACAGTCCCAAGAACTCCAGGAGACAGCTTTGTTACTTCCATGAAGTTTACTTGAGATATTTGTGAAACTGCAACAGAATACAGTAAAACACTTATTAAACAAACCTGATACAGAATATCAGTGTAGCTAGCACACTTGGCTAATATAACAGCACAACATGTGATAAATACAATAGAGCTAACAAAGCTAACTGGGCCTTGCTTATGCTAATCAACATCTTAGCTGACACAATCAACAACAAAATTCAAAATGAGTGACGTTTCAATGTTACATACTTAAAGCAGATATCAGTGGCACGGCCGTTTCGGCTAATGCTGTGTTCAAGGCAGGCTTTTGAAACCGTAAGTTACAGCTTCAAGTCACAACTACGACTTGGTAGCGTTCCAGGTAACCCGTAGCTCGTGTTTTTACCGTCCTGTTGTCTGTGAAAGTTCCCTATAACGGCCACTCGTAACTTCCGACTCGTGAACTCGTACCAGATCGAACTGGTATGACTTCACAGGAAGGAAAAACACAAAGTACGAGTTTCCTTGAACGCACCATGAGTTAGCAGCCCCCGCCCTTGTCAGGCATCAATTGGTCCTCGTGCTACGTCACCACATTCACGCGCATCCCTTGGCTGCACACACAGCCCTTCATGCCGTTCTCTCCCCTCATTGGATAACACTTGTATCCCACAAGGAAAATTTTCTCCTCGGGTTACAGCAGAGCAGAGTGACGGAGAGACTCGTGTTTAGGCTGAAATACTTCATGTAAGTGATTGCTTGCTGACGGAAAATAGGACTATTTAGGACTTATATTAACAAAAACATTCCACTGATATCTGCTTTAAGAATACTTACAAGCGTTGCTTTAGCCAAGAACAGAGAGAAAGAAAGACGGAGAAGGCGAAGCTGACAATTGAGAGGTCACACCTGTAGCTGATCACTGCAAATTGCAGCCTCTACTTTCCCAGAATGCACCAGCTCTGGGTTGCTATGGTTACAGATATAAACAAATGGGACTAGGCTGCTGACTAACTAACAAAATACTTTCAAGCAACATGACAGTATCTGCTAATTAAACAACACACTGAACTTGGACAGTAAAGTTAAACATGTGTTGTAAGACAGTTGTATTGTGCTATGTGTTAGTTGTGTATAAGTCGAAAGTAACCAATTACCTATAGCATTAAGAAACCGATGAGTGAGTTTGTATTTTGAACAATTTAATTTACTCATTTGTCTTACGCAAATGAATCCACATCGGAAACATCTCTTCAGAGGATAAGATGTCGTGCAGGCAGAGGTCAAGCTAAGCTCACAGGCTAGGCTATGTAAGTTGGCTTTCATTTCTAGCAGCACAAACTTTCCAAGTGTCCAACTGACTACTTGTCATGCATCTTGATAATGGACACTTTCAATGTGGAATGTTTCCTTGTACCTTAATTAATGCACCTTAATGTCAGCTGGATAACTCTGACCATTTTCATCAGCTTTACATGATATACTGTATGCTTTGGTGATGATTGTTTTGTCAAGTGATAAAAATGTATAGCCTTATCAAGCTGTTTTTCCTCATAAAATCTAAAATGTGTCCAAATCCAGCCTTCACTGAAGATGGACCAGGTTGAATTAGTTTTGTTCGTTGTACAGTTGAATGTGTACACCATGCACTATGCTTCATGTGTATGTAGATGTGTATGTTTAAATCCATGTGCACCCTATGATGTGTATGTGAATGTGAATATGTGAATATGTATGACGTATGATGTGGTTTTAGGAGGCAGCTGTGTCACTCAGCACCCGTGCCCAAGACAAATTTCCTGTCAAGGACAAATAAAGTTAATCTTAATCTTAATCTTAAAGGCAGAAACCAACATGGTGCCGTCTTTCGTAAAATAAACTTTTGTCAGGTGAAAAGTTAACCCAGCAATGTTACAAGACTGAAAAATGTAACTCAAACTCATAACTTCTCCAGAAATCTTTAAAAGCATTTCCATACAGTGGTGAAGAAGTACTGTAGCTACCATCCAAACTCCTTTACAACACACACAACTGATGATGACCTACATAGAAGTCATGCTATTTTACAGCCCATCAGTATTGGGAATGTAACCTGTGTATTTGTCATGCTCCCATTCTTTAGCTATCACATCAAAACATTAGTCTAATTCCCATAATTTCCTTCGACTGGTGGTTCAGGTCAGAGTGTATCATTTTGTGGAGAATTAGAATTTAGTAACAGAGCTAGTCCGTGTTCATATGATCATTATTGTAGTTTTCTCAGTTAACCCCACCTCCACACATCGTGAATCATCTGCCAACCAGTCCTGTCTGAGGGAGTTGGAGTAAGAGAAGGAGAGAAAGGAAACTCACCACTCACATGATGGAAGTCGACCAAATTGAAAATGCTGAGAGAAATGCATGAACACAGCTGAGGAAATGAGATGGTTACAAGTGCAAACAGACACAACACACACACAAACATTTACAAAACACACAACTTGCAAACAAGCCCACACTTGGGCACAAAATAGCAAAATAATTATTTCCTTGTAGGACAAAAAAAACAAAACATTTTTGCTTGAATTATCATTGTAGACAGGCTTAATAAACCAGTTAGAGATAATATAACATAATTTAGAGTAATGATGCTTTTTGACATAAATATGTTTTGCAGCCAGTAATCCATGACTGCCACAGTGAGGTTGCAAATGTGAAATGGCCCAGTGTTTTCTTCATACTCTTATTTGTGTAACAGATTTAATTTTAAATTGATAAAACTGACTTTTCTGACCTTCATTCTCCACCCAATACTCCATAATGACAAAGTAAAATAATCTTTTTTGTTTGTTTGTTTTTTTGCAAATGTATTAAAAACTCTGCAGCACCATGCATGGTATGGTCAGGTCAGGTGCATGCTGCAGCTGCTTTAACTATCCTTGATATGTGTCTGAAACTTGAATTCAACAGTAGATTTAATTGATTTACATATCTGTACATTTAAATATCATTTCAGGGCAAATACTGAGCCATGAAGTGGCAAAGATCTGGCAAGGATATGAAAACATTTCTGGAGCTCAGTATCCATAATGCTCTTGTAAAGTAAGAAGTTTGGAGCCAGTGAGACTTTTCCTGGAGTGGGCATTTAGCCAAAATGAGTAAATAAGCAAAAGAGACATTGGTCAAAGAGGTGAAGAGCTCAAATACTCAAACAGAGCTTAAGACCTCTGCAGAGGTAGAAGAACCTGGTGGATGGACGTCCATCTCAGTAGCTCTACATCAAGCTGGAATTAATGGTAAGCCTCTCTACCAAGGCAGAAGCCACTTATAAGTAAAAGGGACATGACAGACCCTTGGAGATTTGACATAGTATGCACTTAAAACACCTCTGAGAGCATGAGGGAAAATATTCTCTGATCTGAAGAGAAGAAATTGAACCCTTTGGGCAGAACTCCAAGCACTACAACAGCTTGGCAGAAAAGAATGAGTCTTAACTGACTCATGTAGAACAGCCGACATTGTGGTTTCATATTACACCAAAAGTGTCTTACAGTTTGCACTTGATAAGTGGTAATTGTTGAAGGTCATTGCATGTCATCTTCTAGCTTCAAAAATGTAAAATAAAAATTTGATTACTGATTACGTAAGAAAATAGAAAAGATAAAGAAACAATCTGACAGTTTAGTTTAAAAACATCAGCTTTATGAAAATGGATCACGAGTGTAGTCAATAGTGAAAGCAATGGAGAACTGCAGATGGCTGAGGAGGACAAGAAGAAATGTAAAGGCCTCACTTAAAGCAGAAGTAAGCAGAATGTTTGAGTTAATATAAGTCTTAAATAGTTATATCTTCCGACAGCAATCACTTTATATAGAATGTTTGGTCTGAAACACAGGTCTGTCAGTCACTCTGCTCTGCTGTAAGCCGAGGAGAAAACTTTCCTTGTATCCTACCTCAAAACCCTTCTGGATGACCCTACAACCTTTCTTCTAGCACCACCCTCAGGGCAAACTTTAATGTTTTTAGCCCTGCTGGTATGAACTTCCTCTGTTTGTACTGTAGTGTGGTCCAACACTTTGAAAATGAGCATGGCAGCTTCTTTGTGCTTGTGCACGCCTGTTAGTTTTTTTTCTGGTGTAGTAACTTCTTTTTTCATACATTAATGCACGCTGGAAGCAGACCCGCAGCCACTGCTCATTGTGCTGGCATGCAAAGACTGCACGGGGCCGGGATGTATTAAAACAAATGTGCTTTGTGACCAAGGCTCCCTCGGTTCAAGCTGTCTGGTTGTATGTGCTATCTCTCTGTGGCACAGAGGAGGCTGATGAGTTCAGCAGCACATCTGGAGCAGGCCGATGGGAGATGAGGTTTTAATTATGAAACACAGTCTCAACTGAAGGAAAGGAGGACACCGCTCAATTGTCCAGAGGAAATATCTGGGTGGGTGCTGCCATCCTCATTCTGCATTTTGTCCACACACACACACACACACACACACACAGACGACCAAAAATCTGCTGTTCTTTTTTTCCTTCCTCTTCTTCTTTTTTTTACGATGACTGAACAGCAATGCAAAGGGCTTTCTCATGATCATTTTGCAACTTAGCCTTTTAGTACATGTGTGTCTTCACTTATGTATGCTGTGTGTCTACATGCTGTTAATTCAGAAAAAAAAAAAAAATATATATATATATACATATTACACATTGTTAATCTTATGTAACACTTTAGTCAAAACAAGACTAGGTCTGACAAAATCACCGAATCAAGAGTAAGACTGATCTGTGATTTTATTCAGATGTAAATGAATTAAAATGATCACTCACAGAGAAAAAAGACAGACAATCTTTTATTTGAAGAGAGAGAGAGAGAGAAAACTAGGGCAAGGACAGTGTGTTCACCAGCCTACCATACTGACTACATGTGTTTATCAAGTAAATAAGTAAGTAAGTAAGTAAGGTTTATTTATATAGCACTTTTCACAGATAAAAAAAAAACACAAGGTGTTTTACAATAAAAATAAAATACAACAGTAAAAATGTAAAAAATACAATGAATAAAGCAATTAAGACATTAACTAAAAGCCTGCTTGTTTCCTAAGAGTCCACAGATTCTGAGAATCTAAGAGAGTTTGAAAAAAGTTTGGGTGCCACTGCCTGAAAGGACCGGTCACCTCTGTGAGGAACCACTCTGACCTGATGACCTCATAGTACGGGCAGGTACATGCAGTTTAATCAGGTCAGAGATGTAAGGGGGTGTGTAACGCCGCATTATGTAATAATGACGCATTATGTAATAATGTAATAAATCTTCACGTCATTATGTAATAACGCCGCATTTTGTAATAATCTGCCGCATTTTGTAATAAAAATCTTGAACGCAATATGTAATAAACTTTGCCGCATTTTGTAATAAGTTGTTACATTTTACATCACTTATTACATATTGCGGGTGTTACACTTTTTTATGAAAAAAATGTAATAATTTTGTGCATTATGTAATAAACCACCAAAATGGATGTCTTAATTAGAAAAAAAAGACATTAGGACCATCAGAATAACACTGACTTTAAGCATACCAGCATGCATGAATCATAAATATGAATTCATTTCTAAAACCAGTAGGACGGTCAAATCTAACTATCCATCTATCTATCCCACTGACCAGGTTGAGCACCCAGGGTGCTCAACCTGGGTGCTCCCTGAGGGGCACGCCACCAGATGCGCTTTTCTCCGTGCCACTCGGCAGGCGCCTCGGCCCCTCAGATGTGTGTGTGGGTATGTGTATCATGTGTAGCCCGTATGTGTGTGTCGCCTGTGTGAATGTGTGTGTTAAATCTCGCTCGCGCTCTGTTAAGATGAATAAACAAATCGCTGCAGAGCACGAGCCTGGCACAGAGGTGCGCGCTCTGGAGCATCTGGCACAATCTGTTAAAGGAAACTGGCTCCGCTTCGCGGCTATTTCGCGTCCGACGTCTATGTTAAGCACGTGTTTTTATTGATATTGTAGCGTCCGACCCAACGTAACTATACAACAACATAACACAAACTTTATCAGACAGCTCTTACTTCTTCCTCTGCACCACCTCACTCACTCACTCACCTACACATACACACAGGACCCTCAAACTCACCTTTCAGTTGTGCAGTATTATTAATAATGAGCGATGAGTATGTAAAATAAAAAAATGTATTATAAAAAAAAACATGACATCATAATACACACATGGAGAGGAGAGTTAAAAGACCATCATACTTTTTACTGGACCTCAATCGACCAAGGGAAAGTGGTATAATCTGATATTTTAGATCGGAGTTTTTAAAAAAGCGTCAAATCATCCAGCCCTCTCCCTCACGTATTTTACCCGGGCGGCGATGCACCATTCTTGGGGAGCGCTCTGGCAGGGCCCCCTCTCTGGTTCTCCGGGCCTGGAGCTTCTGGGACTGGTTCTGGTTTTACAGCTGCTGCTTGCAGATGATGATAATTTTTCAGTAGTAATGTAAATGGAACAGCTGGGCAAATTTTGATAAAATGTTAAATCTGGTGAAAATCAGAGGCAAAATCACTTCCAGCATCATCAGCCCGATGAAATCCCACAGCTCGACCCCCCCCCCCCCAGCTTGCCCCAGCTGCGGCTCCGGGGGCGGTGATCCCAGCCGCCCCTGCCGCTGCTGGAGCAGAGCTGGACCCGGCCTGGAGCTCCAGTCGGACCGTGGTCCATGTCATCCCTCCACAGACGAACATGACCGGGGCGTATTATTGTCGGTGGGCAAGAGGGGAGGGAGAGACGCGGAGCGGTTACCATCCGTGTGGGACCCGCTGTCGGAGGAGACCGCTCTGCTCAGCGGGGAGGAGGAGCAGCGTGTATTATTGTTAATGTTTTTTCTAATTTAGACATCCATTTTGGTGGTTTATTACATAATGCACCAAATTATTACATTTTTTTCATAAAAAAGTGTAACACCCGCAATATGTAATAAGTGATGCAAAATGTAACAACTTATTACAAAATGCGGCGAAGTTTATTACATATTACGTTCAAGATTTTTATTACAAAATGCAGCAGATTATTACAAAATGCGGCGTTATTACATAATGACGTGAAGATTTATTACATTATTACATAATGCGTCATTATTACATAATGCGGTTACAGGGTGCTTGACCATGTAGGGCTCTAAAAGCAAGTAAAAAATTAAAAATGTATTCTAAAATGGACTGGTAACCAATGCAGGGAAGCTAAAACAGGGGGGATGTGTGCTCTTTTGTGAGTGTGAGTTAAAAGCCATGCAGCTGCATTCTGTACAGTCTGGAGACGGTCAAGCTCTTTCTTGTTTAGGCAGGTAAAAAGGCTGTTACAGTAGTCCAGACGAGAAGAAATAAAAGCATGAATGACCATCTCAAGTTCAGCTTTTGACACCATATCACTTAATTTTCAATGTTCCTCGGGTGGAAAAAGCAGTTTCTTGATGCTGTAGCTCCCCTCAAAAAGAAAGTTATCAATCAGAAAAGAATAGCTCCCTGGTACAGCCCAAACTTGCGCGCTTTGAAACAGAAGACCAGACAGCTGGAAAGGAAAACACATTCCAGCCAACATGAGGAAGACCGTCAAGCCTGGAAGGATAGTTTATTAATATATAAAAAAGAACTCCGTAATGCTAGAAGCAATTACTATTCATCTCTAATAGAAAAGAATAAGAACAACCCCAGGTTCCTTTTCAACACTGTGGCCAGGCTGACCAAGAACCATAGTGTTGTTGAGCCATCCATCCCTCCAACTCTCAGCAGCAACGACTTCCTAACTTTCTTTACCGAAAAGATAGTTAATATTAGAACAAAAATTGCTAGTAATGGCCCACAGATTACGGTACCCATAGAAGCACCTCCCAGACTTGGTACACACTTGGACAGCTTCTCTCCCATCGACCTGTCAGACTTAACTTCTGCAATTACTTCTTCCAAGTCAGCCACATCTGCTGGATCCAGTTCCGACAAGACTACTTAAGGATGTCTTCCCCTTAATTAACATTTCTTTTCTGAACCAAATCAATCTTTCCTTAGCCACAGGCTACGTGCCACAGGCCTTCAAGGTGGCTGTCATTAACCCTTTACTTAAAAAACCTTCTCTTGACCCAGATGTCCTTGCCAACTATCGGCCTATATCCAACCTTCCTTACATCTCTAAGATCCTTGAGAAGATTGTCCTGGAGCAGCTACATGAACATCTGCACAGCAACGAGCTCTTTGAAGCTTTCCAATCTGGATTCAGAGAACACCATAGCACTGAAACAGCACTTGTCAAAGTCTCTAATGATCTTCTTATAGCTTCAGACAGAGGTCTCGTCTCTGTTCTTGTACTTTTGGACCTCAGTGCTGCATTTGACACCATCGACCACAGCATCCTGCTGCAGAGACTAGATCATGAAATAGGGATTAAAGGAACTGCCCTAAAATGGTTTAAGTCATACTTATCTGACAGGTTTCAATTTGTTAATGTTAATAACGACCACTCAGAGTACAGCAGAGTTACGTATGGTGTACCGCAGGGTTCAGTCTTAGGGCCAATCCTCTTCATTCTTTACATGCTCCCATTAGGTGGCATCATCCGGAAGCACTCAATCAATTTTCACTGTTATGCTGATGATACGCAACTCTACTTGTCCATGGAGCCAGATGACAGAAGCCGCCTCATCAATCTGCAAGACTGTCTGAAAGACATTAGATCCTGGATGTCCTCTAACTTCTTGCTACTGAATTCAGATAAAACTGAGGTTATTGTGTTTGGACCTAAACATCTCAGGGACACGTTCTCCAATCAGATCGCTACTCTAGATGGCATCACCCTGACCCCGAGTACTACTGCGAGGAACCTTGGAGTCATTTTTGACCAGGACCTTTCCTTTAGCTCCCACATAAAGCACGTGACTAGGACCGCCTTCTTCCATCTGCGCAGTATCACTAAGATTAGGAATATCCTCTCCCAGAGTGATGCTGAGAAACTAGTACATGCATTTATCACTTCTAGGCTAGACTACTGCAACTCTCTCCTGTCAGGATGTCCGAAAAACTCTCTAAAGAGTCTCCAGCTGGTCCAGAATGCCGCAGCGAGGGTTTTGACAGGAGTTAGGAAGAGAGAGCACATCTCTCCCACCTTAGCTTCTCTCCACTGGCTTCCTGTGGGATTTAGAATAGACTTCAAAATCCTTCTGCTGACTTATAAGGCTCTTAATGATAAAGCTCCAACCTATCTGAAAGAACTAATCATTCCTTACTGTCCTACCAGAGCACTCCGCTCCCAGAATGCAGGTCTGTTAGTGACTCCCAGTATCTCTAAAAACAGACTGGGAGGTAGAGCCTTCAGTTACCGGGCTCCTTTACTGTGGAACCAGCTCTCTCCATGGGTCAAAGAGGCAGACACTCTAACTACATTTAAGTCTAGACTTAAGACCTTCCTTTATGACAGGGCTTTTAGTTAGGGCTGGTTCAGGTAGCTCTGAACCATTTTATAGCTACGCTGCTATAGGCTTAGACTGCTGGGGACACATCTGGTTACACAGAGCCCTCTCCTCCTCTTCTCTTCTCTTCTCTTCTCTTCTCTCCTCCCCTCCCCTCCCCTCTCCTCTCTTCTCCTCAGTATATTTTTGAACTGTCATTTTCTGTTGTACTTTGTAGTTTGGCCTTGGTGTCTCGCACTCTCTCTGTGTTTCCGCAGATCCACCGGAGCTCCATCTCTCTGCACCAGCCGCCGCCTGCATCGCCCCCCCCTCCCACCCCTTCCCCTGCTGTTAGACCGGCCTCCCCTTCCTTCCCATGGACCAGTCTGCCACCCAGCCCTCCCATCGAGCTGGCCAGCTCTCCCTGCCCCCCCCCCCCTCACCAGAGACTGCCTTCATCGACTCCTGCTAACATTTCCATATTTCGCACATTCTGTGACAAACTGTAAACTGTTTTCTTGTCTGTAACAACATCTATTGCACGTCTGTCCGTCCTGGGTGAGGGATCCCTCCTCTGTTGCTCACCCTGAGGTTTCTCCGACTTTTCCCTGTTAAAAGGGTTTTCCATGGAGTTTTTCCTCAGTCAATGTGAGGGTCTAAGGACAGAGGATGTTGTTACGATGCCATGTAAAGCCCTTTGAGACAAACTGTTTGTAAAAACGGGCTATACAAATAAAATTGCCTTGCCTTGCCTTGCCTTGCCTTTCTGATTAATTGTCTGAAATGCTGCTCTAGCGACATTACAGAATCAAAAATGACACTCAAGTTTCTGAGGCTTGTCTGAACAGATGAGCCTAAAGCATCACCAATGTACTGCCTGATCTGAGGGATTTTGTGATCCGGCGCAATAATCAATGTTCAGAATTGAGCTTCAGGTAGTTGTCATTTAACCATTTTTTGATGTTGGTCAAAGACAGTTTATGAAGCTCAGTAGGTTTAAACCTACAATACAACTGAATGTCATCAGCATAAAAATGGTATGATACATTGTTATAAGACCTGATTATTGTTCCTAGTGGGAGTATGTACAAGAGGAATAAGATTGGTCCCAAGACCGAGCCCCGGGGAACCCCACATGATAGTTCAGTGGT
>NW_028220575.1:0-23553 GCF_045865225.1 Trachurus japonicus | reverse complement strand
GCCTCATTTATCAAAGAGGGTGTAAAACTGCTACTATAATATTTTGCGTACTGCGTAAAGATGAAAATGGCGTACACCCTAAATATTTACACCTTTTTCAGGATCAATCAAACTGTGCTTACGCCAAAAACTCTCCGCAATACATGACACAGGACTCAAGAATGGTGCACACGTGAACACAACTCTTACTCCGCCCCAGGAACGCCTTTATACAACTATATATGGTCAGCACGTGCATATTTAATTACCCATGGCAGCTCTGTGGCGCAGCAACTTTTGTGACAACAAAGTGTCAACGGAGACAACGGGCGGAGGACGGGGGAAAGTAGCGGAACACTTCTCCGCTTCTCCGAAAGCAGATACACGGGCAATAAACATCAGTCAGAAAAATGATCTTGCATTTTTAATAAGCTACAATAAAAACAAAAACCTCCCTAATCTCAACAAAAGGGAGCAGAAAGAAGAATAATCCTTATGTAATCAGCCCGTTCTATCCCAGAAAATCTTTTTTTTTTTTTTTTAACATAGATGTTAAAAACATTGTAGGAAGCAGGTCGATATTTACCATTACTTTGCACGCCTTTCCACTACACAGTTACAGCTCTTCTGGACTCTGAGTTTAGGTCATTTTCCATTAGGCTACAGCTGGAAGTCCTTCACATTCCCTCTCTCTAGGGCCGCGTTGTCTCAGCTCTTTATTCTCTCCTCTCGTCAGCTCCAATCACACTGCGAACATCGTTAATTCAGGTGACAAGGTTAATAACTAGGGCTGCTGATCAGTGCGGCTGCTGACGATGTTGTTTTTAAAATTGGATTGGTTTGATCCTTTGTCAGACGTCACACATAGGGCCTAATCAAAAGAATGCAAAAACCACCACATTCCGCTCTGGTTATCAATTAACTTTGAGCCTAGTGTTATTTTAGTGCAGGTTGGATTGCCAGCATCAACGGTACACAACTACCACAATTAATTTCAAAAAATCCTACCTGTGCTCTTCTAAATGGACCTCCGGCTCCTCTCTCCCTCTCACACTGCTGTTCTCTGACTAAGCAACGGTGTCGCCAATTCCTCCTGGTCCTCAAAAAAGGCGTACGCCAGGGGTCAAAATGGGGGTATATGTCCGCACTTTTCCCCGTCAGGTTTTGGCTTGATAGATCCCAAAATTTGGCGGAGAAAAGTGCGTGACGCACTAATCGAGGGGAAAATGGCGTAAAAAAAGGTGTATCCACCATTGAGAAATGAGGCCCCTGGGTGGATCCAACTAATTTATGTATTTTTGCAGCCACTAGGTGGTGAAGTTCTGGTGTGGGCCTCATGCTATGCCTTTAGTTTATGGAGGCGGCCATCTTGAATTTTCTGTTTGCATGAGCACATTGTGGAGCTGAGCGCAGGGCACAGTCGACATTCACACTTCTTGGGGCATTATTCAAGGCATTTGTCTTTGAGTTACTTTGAAATTAAGGCACTCGTATTCATGGAAATGTTTAGGTTTCATGCAGATGATAATGAATGTTTAGGAATAGTCTGTTCATTTTGTCGTTGTTATTAAATAAATAATGAGTCCTAGCGGTAAGTATAGCGTGAATGTTTATTTACCTAAATCCCGTCCACAACTGCCCGTCTCCCTGGCTACCTGTCCTTAGGCTTCGGTGCACCGGTGACGTCATCACTATGAAATGACATAGTTCTAAATGTACAGTTACACCGCAGCTCCCCTTTCTAGAATCAATGAGTAGACCGCCATTGATTCAGCAGGACCTTAGGGGGTTATTTTGCCCCTGTGGCTGTAAGGTCTGCTCCTATCTGAGTCTTTCACACTCACAACAGACACACAGCCATTAATTCCTTTGCTTGGAACAATTAAATTACAAATACAATAAAAATTCTGTCTGTCCTCACTCTAAGCTGACATTTACATTCAAATCAAACACATTTTTTTTTTTTCGTTTTCTTTTTTTTAATTTTTCTCTAGTCTTGTTCAAGTCTGTGATGGGAAAAATTTAAAAGCCGAACAGGGTCGGTCTCTATCACAGCTCTCCCAGACCTGGTTCTGAGAGTAGGAGTAGATGGTGCTTCTGGGAACGTTTCTGCTGCAATGGTGCTGCTGCAGGTTGTTCTCTTGAAGGTCGGACTGGAAACACTTCCCTGCTGCTCAGGTGACTCAGCTGCATCTCACTGCTGCTCTTTGTCGGTGGAGGGCTGCCTTGGTGAGGAGATGACGACGGTTTCGCCTGAGGATCCCGTGAGGTCACCCTCCACCAGATATGAGCGGGGGCCGTGGTGTGGCTTCCGATGACAGCTCCAGCTGCTCTTTGGTATGTGACCCACACGTTCTGCCCCAGACTGTGAGTATGTGGATGTTCTGTGCACGGTGTCGCAGATTGTAGAGTTGTGCATCGTTCATCTTCCTCTCCTTTTCCTTCAGCAGTACAGTGTTGTTCTCCTTTCTGGAAGAGCAGGATCTAACTAAGCTGGAAGAATAGGCACAGTGGTACGAAGCCTCCTCACCATGCGAAGTTGAGCTGGAATGTATCCATTTAGAAGTGGTGTTGCACTGTATGAAAGCAGAGCAAGAGTTGGGGTCAATCTGACTTCTTCAGGAGCCCTTTCACTGTCTGTACTGCACGTTCAGCCTTCAGCATTTCCCTGGGGGTATTTTGGGCTGCTCGGTCATATGATGAAACCCATAGGACTCAGCAAACTCTGCAAAAGCTGCTCCTGAGAAAACTGTGGCCCGTTATCAGTGACTAGGGTCTCACAGATCCCGTGACATGCAAAAATTGACTTCAGGTGGTGGAATTTACATCATTAGACCTTGTGGGGGTTAGCCAGGGCGATCTCCACATTATCTTGACGCGTAGGTCCACCTAATAGCAGGGTAGGGCCTAGGTCTTGCTCCCTAGCATGAACAAATCTGCTCCACATTTCTGCCTTTGGCGGCCTGGGTACGGTGTTGGCATCAGCGGCTCCCTGTGGTTCTGTCTATCATGGCATCATGATCTCGCAGTTAAGATCCAACTCGTTCTGCTGCTGGCTCAGCCCCGGCCACCATATGGACTGTTGCGCCCTCTCTCTACACTTGACCACGCCCTGATGACTTTAGTGCAGCTTGACGAGGATGTCATTTTCTCATTGTTGAGGGAATTACAAGTCTTTGTCCTTTAAGTTGGAGACCATCCTGGACTGTGAGAAGAGCACGTTCACTCCAGTACAGCTTGAGTGCAGGTTCGTTGGGGCCCTGGGCTGGCCATCCTTCTGCACACAGCTGCAATCACACGAGCACACCAACTGTCCATCTGCAGCTGCTCTTTCAGCTCTTCCAGGTAGGCAGTGCTCGCAGGTAGTTTTTCCATTACCATGTCAAACCATAGATGTTAGGGTCTTCAAACAGCTCTTGGTCAGCCGGTGTTTCTCCTCTCTTGGATGGCGCTCGTGACAGTGTATCTGCTGTCCTCAGACATTTCCATGCCACATGAGAAATGGAGTAGGAGTAGCGCATCAGACGCATTCTGAAGCGTTGGATCCGAGGAGGTAGAGCATCCAGTGCTTGAGACCCCAGGAGACTCAAGAGAGGCTTGTGATCCGTCTCCAGCTGGAAGTGTTTCCCAATCAGGAAGTTGCGGAAACCTCTCACAGGGCCCAGGTCAGTCCCAAGGCCTCCTTTTCAACTTGTGCGTATCTCTGCCTCAGTTGGTGTGAGAGATCGCGACATGGAGTGCTATTGGCCTCCACTCCTCAGCCCATTTTTGGAGTAACAATCCTCCTAGCCCGTATGACGACGCGTAGCTGAGACCTTGCATTCTCTGTTGGGGTCGTACATGGCTAGCACAGGGTGGTGACGTCAGTGCATCCTTCAGAATCCTTGGAAAGCTTTGGCCTGCTCAACGCCCCACATCCAGGCAGTTTTTTTTCGACAGGAGATAACGCAGAGGTCTTGTCTCTCTCAAGCAGCTGTGGGAATAAACTTGCCCAGATGGTTTAACATCCCGAGAAAAGATCTAACTTCACTATTCACTGCTCTCTGTCTTGCCTGGTTGGGGCTGATGCCACTGGCGGAGCACCCACATGACCTAGGAAGCTCACCTCTGACTTTGACAGGTAACATTTGTCACTGTTGAGGGTGATGCATACCGTTTGGATCTTCTCCAGCGCAGCATGCAGGCGAGGGTCCATGCTCCTCTTGGTGTACGACCCCAGACCAGCACATCATCTATGTGGCACACACCGCCCTCAAGCCCTTCTGTGACCTCTGGTACCATACTGTTCTGAAAAGTGTTCAGGAGCTGATGCTATGCCGTAGGGAAGCCGCGGAAGTAAAATGCGCCCAAAGGGTGTCATGAATGTGGTCAGTTTAGCTGAATTTTCTGTCAGGGGAATTTGCCAGAAACCCATATTTGCATCCCAGCTTACTAAAAATTCTGGCCTCCTGCCTGCATTCCATGTGTTTCCTCCACTGATGGCAGGATAAACTTATCTCGACACACCATGGACACGTTCAGTTTGGTGAGATCAAAAAATATACGCAAAGCACATGTCTTCTTGGGCACAACCACATTGCCAGCACACCAGTCTGTCGGCTCCTCTGACTCTGCATATCACCACGAGGTTTTCCCATGCGGGACAAGTTCACCTCCATGCTTGACTTTGTCCATCAGTGGCAATGGGAATCCTCCTTGGTGTTTTGAGTGAGAACGGTTGAGCCCCTGGTTTCAGCTTTATGGCATATGGCTGGCGCAATTCTCAAAGTCCGCTGCACAGATTTGGGTAAGTTTGCTTTAATGTCTCCATTGTGTCACTGATAGGCGTGTAACCAGCCCCAGCCTACAGCTCACGGTTCTTCCCAGCAAGGCAGTGTGCAGATGGCGAACAACATATAAATCCCTCCATCTCTGCTTTCTCACCTCTCCTCAGCAGCAGCCTGGCGACGCCGACAACATCAAGTGGACTCCTACCCAGGTCCCAGGAGTGGCTTTGTTGATTTTCGGAGCATTGAGTGGATTGTTCTTATATATCTCCCGGAATACAGTGTGTGGCCGGACTGTGACGTCGGCACCTGTGTCGGATTTTGAATGTTACTTTGCTGTCATGGAATGTCTATATTGGTCCATCCAAGGATCACAAATCTGTTGTGATGCTGCCAAGGAAGTTAGCATCCTCTTTCCTCATCTTCAACCTCATGCACAGATTTTTGGTAGCCCTGCACACACAGACTGTAATGTCCCTTTCTGCCAAATGCATGACATTTTAACCTTCTTTTGCAGGCCATTCTCTTGGTGGATGTGGGATGAAGAACTGCCACATTTTTGACACTGCGACGGTGAAGATGATTTTCCTTTGCTGTACTGGGCATTGTGTCGGCTTATTAGCATGCTGAGGTTTGTTTTTTAGCATTCTTGCTGTGCACTCTGACTCTATCCACAGATTTAGCATACACTTGCATGTGCTTGGGGGGGCTTGGGTGTGTCACCTCGCAGAGAAGCTTGCTGCTTTTTCACCTCCTCGCTGTGACGCGTTTTCATCCTGACAGCTTTGTCCAAGGTGAGTTCTGCGTCCAGCTGCATGCTTTCAGACAGCCCCTTGTCCAACAGTCCATCGACGAGTCTGTCTCTGATTAGCTCGTCATGGTTAGCACCCCATAGTTGCAGTGTTCTGCTAGTCGCTTTACTAATGCAGTGACGAACGAATTCACTGGCTCTCCTTCTCTTTGTTTGCGCATGTTGAATTTCGCACGTTCGTAGATTACATTTTTCTTGACCACGAGGAAAACTTTGAAATCCATCACGTACCCCCTTGTAAGTGTGTCTTTCAGGTAGAGTAAGCCCACGTAGGATGTCATCCGCCATCGTCCCCCATGCAGTATATCAGGGTGTTGACTTGATTCTCGTCGGTAGCTTACGTTCAGATTGCTTGCCAGGCGAAATCTTTCAAACCTCAGGATCAATTTGTCCCTCTCTTGCGGCTTTTGAAAAAGTTCGAAGGACTCCGGTGGCTGGAATATTAAACGTAGGCGCACGACCCCCCGGCGGATCTCTCTGTGCTGCCGTTGAAGCTGCCGTTGCTGCTGCCGTTAGCTCCCTGCTGCTACCGTTAGCGTCTCCTCCGTGGCTCATCCTGTCCTCCACTTTCTTTCCGTTGCAGGTGTAAACGAAACGATCCTCTTTTTTTTTTTCTTTCGTCGGGCTTCTTCTCTCCACGCCAACGACTGGACTTCTGACCACCATGTCGTGTTATTAAATAACTACGTGAGTCCAGCTGTAAGTATAGCGTGAATGTTTATTTACCTAACTCCCGTACACAACTGCGGGGGGGGGGGGTGGAGGGGTGGGGGAACGTCGACCTGGCTACCTGTCCCTAGGCTACGGTGCACCGGTGACGTCATCACTATGAACTGACATAGTTCTAAATGTACAGTTACACCACACATATGTGCATTGCTTCTTAGCTGTTCTTAGCTAGCTGTGTTAGCTAGCTCTGTTAGCCAAATGTGCTAATATTATGTATGTTGGTGAGGTCTGTACAATAATTGTGTATTTTTGTTATTTTCAATTTCAGTTTTACCTATTCCTATGCTGTCACTGTAAATCAGTGGTGAAGAATAAAACCAATCTGACATCAAACGTACAGTGTGTGAATGAGTTATCTGTCTGCCTAGGATAAGAAGGGGACTCTTTGACGAGGGCAGAACTAACATGTCTTGTTGAAATGAATTACAGAGTCGAGGGTAGGGCTGCACAATTAATCGAATTTTAATCACGATCACGATTTTGGCTGCCACGATTAAATTAAGATGATCGTCACGATTATTAACATGTAAAAAAACGGGCTGTGCTGCATATCAAATCAAGCGCTTTCTCAACCAATAGTCCGCCAACCACCAGGGGGCGAACGTTAGAGGTTCAGGGCTCCATGAAGCTGCCTAACTATCTAGCGAGCGTCATCATCCCCTTTACATGTTGTTTACAGTCATGAGTGTGTGTCCCGGACCGGTCGGCACTTCCAAATGATTGGCTGTAGCTGTCACCTTCTGCGCCCGGTGTTACGTCTCACTCCTAGACTGTATGGATCTCATTCTGCAGTGAGAGTGAGACGATGTCGGCAGCGGGTCGGTGACAGTACCGACATGACGTGTGTCTGTGTCTGGTCTGTCAGCCACCTCCAAAGGCTGTCTACTGTCGCCGTCTCTCGCTGGATGGGATCGAGGTCGGGCTTGCGGGGTGGTCTCAAAGCTGGACCGAGACAAGTCACCCCACGCAGGCCGTTTTGGTGTTAATTACATACGTCGTGTAAATAAAACGTTCCGACCGTGGTTCATAACGTGCCGGTGACTGCGATCTATGGCCGGTTTGGTGGCAGCACAGTTGAGCTAGGCCGACCTGCTGGACGCTGCCTGTGTGAAAGCACTTGGTCTGTTCATTAAATGTTTTTAATTCGTTCCAAATTGCTGCTGAACCACCCGTGAGTGTGCTTTGGTCCAATGGCTAGTCAGACTCTTGCCCAAACATTCTCTGTGTATCATTGATGGCAAAAATTAATTTTTACCTATAGCCTACTTTGAAATTACATTTCAGAGCCTGTACTTTCTTACTTTTATTTGAGTAAAGGAGTTGAATCAGCAGCAGCAGCTACTTCTACCAGATTTATTTTTTATTTTTTGTTTTTTACACAAGTATCTGTATGCTACTGTACAGAATGACACCTCTGCACTCTGCAATGGCATTTATTTTTCGCTAGCCCTTTGTCTTGGGTAAATTTTATTTTAGGCTATTATTTATTTTTATTTTACATTTTATTTTGAACTGAAAGCCTTGTTCACATAGCCTATTGTTTGTTTCAAATAGAAAGTGCAATAAAAACATGTTTTATCTAACATAATGTATAATCGTGATTAATAATCGTGATTTCAATATCGACAAAAATAATCGTGATTATCATTTTGGCCATAATCGTGCAGCCCTAGTCGAGGGGCAACATAACTGAAGGCTATGAACCCCATGGTGGTCAGATGGGCTGGAGGTAGAGTGAGACTAATGGAGGAGAAAGATCTAAGAGTAGATGCAGGTATGCACATTTGGAGGAGATCAGAGGGATATGGAGGTGCTATACTGAACGTGGTGAATGGCCTTAAAGGTGAGCAGAGGAAGAATCTAGAATTCAACACAGTATTTAACAGGAAGCCAGTGCAATTGCTGGAAGACAAGAGTAATATGTTGGTGGCAGATGGGAATTTTTTTTCTAGTGTGTCAGTCAGATTGATGCAAAAAAAAAAAAAAAAAATCAGTCAATGAACAACTTAACCTAGTTGAAGAGAGATATCAGGGAAGAATGAACAGACTTTTTGGAGCATGACAGATAGATGTCACTCACATACCCACCCCCCTAGTGAATTAAATACTAAAACAGCAGAGGACCATGTCCTCCATTCCTGTTGCTGTAGGACAGGACATATGATGCTGTGGGCACACACTCACCAAAGCTGGAGAGTTATGGCTCAAGTCAGGTCAATTTTATATGTACAGTATAGTGTGGACAGTTGAGGGTCCTGTCACTATGCCTCCAATTGATCATGCGCCCTGGCTACTTGGCCAAGGGGATGGTGCCTTTTGCCAAGTGGCTACCGCGCTGGAATCATTTCCCAGGGGTACATGGGGTTCGAAGTCCCTCTTCACCTTGCCACAATAGCACCAATTCACAAGAAAGTTATCTCCAAAGCACTCGACAAAAAGAGAAGGTGTTGACATTTGGCAAAGATTATTTGTTTTTCAAGGGGCAGAGATTTTAAACAGAACCAGACTTGGGGGGGGTTGGGGCGTCTCCTTCTGCAAGAGATATGTGCGTATTGCAGGAAAACCGACAGAAACCCATTATGCCCTGTTACACACTGTGCGATTTTGGCCGTCGCAGACAGAAAGTCGGGACGGATCGTAGGAGAACCGTGGCGAATTCTTTGGTAGTGGCTTCTAAAACTCGGCCGTCTTACGTCGCACAGAGAGACAGGTTCTACGGACAGCCGTTGTCAGCGGCTTGCGACCAAAGACGACCCTGCGATTATAATTTTCTGTCAGTGTCAGGAAATAACTGCTACGACCTTCGTCTACTATTCAGCTGATGGACGTCTATCAGTGGCGGCACAGTGTTGGGTTGTAACGAGTTATTTGTAATAGCCGTTACGTATCGCCGTTACTTTTTTTTCTGCTAATTAATAACGTTACGCGCGGTTTTTTTAAATCAGTAACTCCGTTATCGTTACCTGACGCTGCGTTTACCTACTCAGTTCAGTTCCGTATCCTTTGGTGAGGTTTTACAGAGGCTCACAATTCCCCATTACATTGTAGCGATCAATAAAGTTTTATTGAATTGAAAGGAAGACAGAGCACACTGACACTGTGTGACTGTGAAAAACGCGCTTGGTGGCCGCCCTCTAGCGTCCCACACGTAATCAAACACGCTCCATGAAGAGGACTGGACAGCATGATGCACGGCATGATGGCGAGCTAAGGTAACGTAGCTAACGCAGCATCCGAGACCAGCCGCGTCGCCAGACAGATTTCACTGGGGCACGTGCCCCAGTGTTGATCTGCAGTGCCCCAGTAAAAATTTCACCAGAGAGAGAGAGAGAGAGAGAGAGAGAGAGAGAGAGAGAGAGAGAGAGAGAGAGAGAGAGAGAGTGGAGGGGAGGAGAGAGAGAGAGAGAGAGAGAGAGAGAGAGAGTGAGAGTGTGTAGCAGCTGGCGTGATGGTAAGTAACGTTTTGCCGACGACAACTTGCTATAAAATATTATTTTGATTTGACTAAAAGAGTATTACTCCTGTAGATGGATATCAGAAAGTTATTCGCCCGCAGCAGGGATAAAACAGCAAGGCGGAATGAGAGAGGTAAGGCTAGCTAGCTAGGCAACATAAATCTGTCTTAATGCTAAAGTTAGCTCTTATTCCTGAAGCCCCCGTATCAGGGGTCCGACAACCACAACAACGTCTGCACAAGCAACAAGACCGCAGAACACACTGACATGCTGCATATCATCAGAAAGCTTAGAATCTCCACTATAACGACTCATATAAACCATTCGTAGGACCAACAAAACACAGTTTACGACACCGAGCGATCAAACTACGACCAATGTTTCCATGATCCAGCAGCCCAATATGACAAGACAAGGGCATTTGGTAAACAAAACCAGAAATGTTGTCTTACCTTTCAAAATGTGCAGCGAATAGTGTATTCCACACCTATAAACGGCGTTTAGTTTGAAGGACTACAACTCCACACCATGTATCTGTTCTTCCTCCCGTGTCTGTGTGGCACGGCAGCCAGAGGTTGTGGGCTCTGACGCGCAACAACAGCCTGGCTTATACTGGATCTTCATTGGCTGCCAGTGCTGTCAATGAAACAAACGTGGGTCTTAGCTTAATTCTACTGGTTCTAACGGTTACAACGATAGGTGAATGGACCTGATTGGTCGATCCCCTGCAGAGCTCGGGCTGGTGCGTCATGAGACAGGCAGGACAGGCTTTTTCCCTGCATCCAGACCTAGGGTCCAGACGCAGCAACATAGTTCAAAGTAGAAATATGCGGATTAAAAAAAACTGTGGGATTCTTTTTCAGTTAGTTTATGCAACTTGTGTGAAATTAAAGATTAAACAATGGTTTATAGTGGCAGGTGGTTCCAAGCTGTGCCAAAAATGGACATTTTGGAAAGCTTGTCTGAATATTTTGTAGTAAAATCTAAATAAATTTATTCTGCTTCACTAAATCAGAATCAACCACTGAAGAGACACTGTTCATATGTTGTACAATGATTTTATAGAGAGTTTTAGCTATGTTAGCATTATTTCTAAAGGACACTTATCAAAAAAATATGATTTTTTTTTTAGGCGAGCATTGAATTTATTTAATTTTATCTGTGTGTGCATCTTCATTTACTCTTCACCAGTAACAGATATACTGATAAATTACAACATCTCATCAATCCTCAAAAAGTGTCCCCTATTCAATGACACCATAATTTTTCTAATAGACCTTGTGGTAGCAGAGATGTACTCATTTTTATTATTGATTATGCAATTTTCGAGCAGAGGCCTGGAAAATAGGCTCAGGGAAGAACATGCTAACTGTTTCCTTGTATCAAAACAACAGTATTAATTTTGCTGTTACAGGATGGTGGACTTTTGTTAGATAAGGATGGGAAAACCAACGTGGTGGACAAGCTGTCAGTCAGACCCAAGGGGAATTTCCAGTGAG
This sequence comes from Trachurus japonicus, assembly GCF_045865225.1. Classification (NCBI taxonomy): domain Eukaryota; kingdom Metazoa; phylum Chordata; class Actinopteri; order Carangiformes; family Carangidae; genus Trachurus; species Trachurus japonicus. The sequence continues at coordinate 12,314 of NW_028220575.1, read as the reverse complement.
TTTATGTATGTGTAATGGAACAGTTCTAACTGTGGCTTAATGTTGGTTATGGTCAGCTGGTTTTGGTCAGGACCTCTGCATCAATGAGGAATTTGAGTATGCTTGTGTTAGTTGACTGAATTATGGCCTAGGGATACTACAGTGGTTCTCAAATGGTCTATCTTTAGAAAGAAAAACATTTTTATTTTAATCATCAAGTCGTGACCCAATTTTTTAAAACATAATATATTTAACAGAAAAAATAGCACAGTAATACGGTCTTGTCTTGTTAGTCGGTTTGCCTTTTGCTAAAATACTCTCTAATAGTCACTAGAAAAATGGCTAAAAATATCTGGTTTGGTGGCCACAATTTGATTTTTTTCTCCCTAAAACTTTTTTTTTTTTTTTTTTTGCCATGCACACATATGACTGCGACTCACTGAAAATGACACCACAATCCACTTTTCTGTCACGACTCCACAAGTTGCGGAAACCTTGGTCAACTGTATAACAGTTACTCGTAATATTTCCATGTCTGTCCAGACAAAGTGGAGCAGCTGAGTGCAGGACGAGGTTGAGGGAGAGATGGAAGTTGATGAGCCAGAGCAGAGGTGAGTCGACTATCAATGGGGGATGTCCCAATCTTGTTTTGTTTTTTTTTGCCTCTGAGTTCATTTGATTTTAAATATCGATAACTGTGACGCAAAACCTCCCATCTGAAAAAAACCCCAAAACTTTTATGGAAAACAAAAAATCTGTCAGTTTCTCTACAGTATGCTTTTTGGTCAGGGTTGACTTTTTTTGTAACAATGGAAGGGTGGGATAACATTGCATACAGAGCAGCCTTCACTATTCTTATGATCATAACCATGTGAAAACTGATGATCATAAAAAATGCAGATAGGAGACTTTGAGCTATGTTCATATTTGTACAGTAAAGGACAGTATTATTTTTCATGTTGCTTCAGGACTAAGTGCAGCAGAGTGCAGAGGAGGAGAGATGGAGGTTGATGGGCTCTCTCAGAAAGAGATTACGTGAGAGGTGACAGGAGAGGTGAGACCTGGCTGACAGCGTAGTTAGTTAATGTAAACTACACTTGCAGAATTTGATGAATGTTAGTTGTAATGGTTATCTGCAGGCAACAGTCGATCGTTTATTCATTTTTTTGTATGTTGCACCTGGATAGGAGAAGCAGAGTGCAGTGAGATTGAGACTGGCTAAATCAGGGGAAACGGCGACGAGAGGAGGAAGGGCAGCAAGAAACAGACAGCCAGGAGAGATCACTCCCAGAGTTGAGACTGACGAGGAGCAGTTGCCCACAGTGGCAGAAAAAAACATCAGATCTGTGGGGCAAGGGAAAAAAAGCAGTGTCCACAATGTTGAGGGACATATAAGTGTTCTAGGGGGATAGGATTCTGGCACAAAGCAAGTAAAGTTGTCACAATATCCCCAGCACAATCTTTGGAGTAAAGAAGCGATCCTTTAACGCTATCTGTTTGGACAGCTTTACATGGTTGGAATACTCCAAATATTAAAGATGCAGCCTTTTGTTTTTCTGGTAGGATTTTTGGTAAACAATTTGAAGTATGGACAACCTTTGTAAAACACTGGGCCTACAGAATTGGAAAAAAGCTCTGGAGCTTTGTAGGTGCATGAGAAATCACCTGCCCATAAGGCAAGCATGCTTTTCCTGGAATGGCTATAAAGCCTGTTGCCGTTCACCCCCCCCCCCCCCCCCCCCCCCCCTTTGGCAGAGTCGTTGAACAGTTAGACTCGGCAAATGAGACGAAATCAAAGAGAGGCGTGAGTTACCTCAGCAGGGTGGTGGCTGTTACAAAGTTTTTGGGGTAACAAAACATCCCATTCCGTGGCCATGATGAGGGCATCTCCAGTGGACAACCAGGAAAACGTTCTTGAGTGTATTAATCTCCTGAAAGAGTTTGATCCTTTTCTGCAGTCCTATTCAGCTCCATCACACTGTACATATTCTATCACCTTCATCCCATTTATGATGTTCATTCAGTGCTGCGCTCAAGAGAATAGCAGCAACTATCGTTCGTGAAATTAAAAGGGCAGGAATGTTTTCAGTCATGGCAGATGAAGCTCGAGATGGCATGCACCGAAGGGCAGCTAGCTGTAAGTGTCCGTTATGTAGCTGATGGTAGTGTGAAGGTGCATTTGCTTGCTTTGAAGGAAACTGAAAAGGATTTGATGCAGAGTCTGTTACCGCTGCCATTGAAGAACAGCTAAGATTATATTGCAGAGATTCATGTGAAGGTGGTTGCGCAGGCTTTACGATGGTGCATCGACATGAGTGGGATGTCGGGAGGGGTCCAAGCTAAATTCAGAGAGAATCATCCCATGGCCATTTATGTGCACTGCTATGCACATCAAACTTAATCTAGTCCTGTGTTTCAATGCCAAGCCATACCATGAGGCCAAGGATTTATTTGGACCTGTTACAGTGATTGTGTACACATTCTTCTCTGTCTCTCTTGTTAAACCATCACCAAATTCAAGGAGACTCAAAAGCTGCTAGGCTTTACAGCCATCTGAACTTTTGCAAACTCTCGAAGACGCGCTGGTCGTGCCAGTTGCGGTCCGTCAATGCCATGGTAGACAAGCTCCCTGCAGTGCTTCAGTGGCTATCCAGCATCAACAACCCTACGGCAGTGCGGTCTTCCTTTTCAAAACTTGCTAGGTTCTCCACAGTGTATCTGTTGATGATGTTCAAGACTTTTTTGTCTGTGACTGAAAACCTACACAAATATCTGCAAAGTCAAAACAGTAGACATGGCCAGAGCTGAGGAGTACAAATGCGCTGTTGGTGCCCATCTAAAGGATATGCCGATTCAGTTGAGAAGGCTGCTGAGCTTTATTGATAGGAGCAAAGGCCTACTGTGCAGCCAACCAGATCCCAGAGTCATGTGCTGTTACCAGACAAAGGCAGAAGCAGAAACGGATGGAGGGACTATGTCGTGGACTCTAGTTGTGGGGCAGTGAGTGACCTAGGTGATGCAGAAGAAACTGAAAAAAAATAAAACAAAATTGTATCTACCTTGCCTTGACAGGATGGTTGGCTGAGATGGATCAGCGTTTTTCATCTCTCAACAGCCAAGTTCTAAAAGGTGTTCAGGCCTGTAATCAAGGATTATGACAACTTCCTCTGTTGGGAGGACCTCAGGGGTCTGGCAGATGATTTAATGTTGATCTAAAAACCTGAAGAGGTGTTAGTGGCCAAAAAACTATTCTGGCCAGAAAGCAGGAAAAGCCTTCCAATCGCAGACATGCAAAGTGTTTTCTGCTTGCTGGATCAAGTCATGTTCCCAACCTTGACACCGGTCATTCAGATCTACTCTGACCCATCCCAGTGTCCAGCTGCAGTTGTGAACGGGAAAGTTCAGTGAGCGGAGACGGCTCCACACTTGGCTGAGAAGCACAATGGGGCAGGATAGGGCTTAACCATATTGCCTTCATGTCAGTTGTGAGGGAAGAACTTTCCAAGTTAAAGTCAGAGTCAAGTGATTGACCACTTTTGCAAAAATGAAATAACGAGACGTTACAGTTTACTTCTCAGAAAATGATGCCCTGAACAGACACACAACAGTTGTTCATTTATTCTACTACTGTGGCTTTTATTGTTTTGTGTATATTTTATAGTTTTGTGTATCTGAAATAGGATTAGCCACATTGCCATAAATGGAAATGAAATAATATAAAAGAACCCAGAGATGTAGGGGTGCTTTATTTTTTGTTTTACTTTTGTAGATGTTCAATTTGCAGATGATTACTGCAATAAATATTTCAAAAAGATTCATTGCTCTTCCTTTTTGCTTTTACCTAGTAGCAGTTTAGAAGTCTGGTGTAAAGGGCACAAGTTGGCCAAATGCATTATTGTTCGTTAATTTAAGGTGGTTAATCAAAGATCCATACAACATAATCTGATATGATTTCATAGTTTAAAGCACTATTTATGTATTTTTTATGATAAATAAGTGCTAAAAATGTTTTTGCTTGCACGCTTTGCACGCTCACATGAATTATTTGTGCCCCAGGTGTGCCCCAGTACAGTATTAGGTCTAGTGACGCCCCTGTCCGAGACCGAAGCTGTGAGTCAGTTCAGGCTGCAGCCCCTGAACTGGGACACAGCTCGAGTCACAGCGACACACACAAGCGCCCACTCCACCGAGCAGCAGCGGTATTGGAGTCCGACAGACGGACGCCTGAAACGGTAAACATAGCTGATCGCTACGGGTAAACACAGCTGATCGATCGAAAAAAATTACCGCTGGAGTGAATTTAGTACTTTCCGTCATTAAATCAGGTTCTTGAACGTAACTCGGTCAAAGTAGTATCCTCAAGATGTTTGCAGTTCTGTCATGCTGCTGTAGTCTACATGCTGACATCATGCAGCATGATGATGATAAAGTTTTAAAGATAAAAAACGTTTTTTCATCAGCATCAGTACAGAACTGAAATGAGGTTAGAGGGTAGAGAATTCAATCAACCTTTATTTAAATGGAGCATTGGGGGAAAAAAAAACGTTTTAAAGTAACGAAAAAAGTTACTTTCTCAGTAACGCATTACTTTTTGGTTAATGTAACTGAGTTACTAACTGAGTTACTTTTTTAATGAAGTAACTAGTAAACTGGAACTAAGTTAATAAAGCATTCCAGTGCTCACTAGCAACAACAACTGCGTGGCGTCACGTATATGCATCGTTCGTTTATATGCTAAAATCACGGAATGTATAGACAATTGTATTTTAATGCTAAGCTCGGGCACTCGTTGATGAGATCTATCTCGAATCATAGTACTCCTGGAGCTTAGAACTTATATTGACTAATCTGATATCATGCATATACTCTATCATCCCTCCCGAAGTGCGCTCCTCTCTTCACGCTGTCTAGCACCTGGAGTCCCCCCGCCCGCCATCGCGCCATTTTTCTCTGTCCGCCTGGGAATGAGGTAAGTGGAACATGGTCAGCACTCATACAGCCTATCAGAAAAGTTCTCTGTGGTGTGAACTTCTGTCCAAAAAAAAAAAAAAACCCATGTGCTGGGACCTTTGATGAGAACGCGGCAGGTCGCCTCCTACCGGAGGAATTTTGACGTGTTTACGCCGGGAGAAGGTGGAATTCGTCCTCGTTTAGATGTGCTCTCATTACGTGACGGTACTGCTGTGATTGTGCTCTGCCATGACCTGGCGTGATTTCATTTGTAAATAACGGACAACTGGCGGTAGCCTACTGCTCCACTGCGTGATTCACGGTGTACTTGTGTCTGGGTGTGAAGAGGTGAGAGTGGGAGGGTTAGGGGTGGGATGGGGGGAGCGGGCGACCTGCGATTCTGTAGAACGTTCACCGTACAGTCCTGCACACGTCAAACTTGACTGTTCGTAGCAAAGATTGTAAATTCCACGTTTGCATGGGTTGTATTGCAACAGTATTATAAGACTGCTAATTCGAACAGTGTGTTAGAGGGCATAAGAAGAGAAAAAAATATGTGTAAGTATGTTTTAGATGTATAACAAACTGGGCATCCTGATCATTACCATGAAGAGAATATTCATCCTACAGGATTTGTCTTATACTCTTGCTTACTCTTTGGATGGTTCCAACAATGTCAAGATGGACCAAAGCTCATTTATGTAGGTGGTCTGTACCTTGGCAACACCAACAAAGCCCATGTTGTCCAGGGTCACCACAATGTATCATGGATGTCATTTTGACGTCTTCCCTGTTCAGGTTGTATCTCAGTATTAACCTCATCTTGAAAGATCTCCAAGATTGTCCACAGACCTGTCAATCATTTTCTGGAAGTTATTTCATTGGAGCAGCCCAAAGCAGAGGCATGCTCGGCACCGTACTTGCAATTTTGAGGCCTGACAGAGCAAGACATGAAATCCCAGATGGTTGCCCTTCGGCTGTGATGGCACATCTGTAATGATGGGAGTTAACAATGAAGTGGCAGCCAAGCTGAAACAACTTGTGTCCCACACCTGTTACCAATCTGGTGTGGTGGCTCACAGACTGGAGCTGTCAGTGCTTGGACGGCATCAAATCAGTGCTTCTACTGGCTAAGTTGATCGAGACACTGAATGGTGTTTACAAACACAACTCCAGTTCAGCAAAGTTCCTCTGAGCTCCATGCAGTCGGGCAAGCCCTGTGCATAGTACATGTATGTAAAACCAGACAAGTGACAAGTCAGCTTCCAAATACTGTGCGTTCTCTTAACCCTTTGAGGCCTGAGACCAATTTCTTGAACCTTTTACCTTATTTTCTTAAATTCATCTTTTTAAGGTACTTGCAGATGTACCATTTTGAAAAAATGTTGTGAGTTGCGTTGCTTTTCGGTCTGGTTTTTCTTACGGTTTTACATCAGCCCCGGTGCCATTTCTTTGGTACCAATATATTGTACCAATTATCATTGCCCATCCCTAGTAATTTGTTTATATTTTCGACTGGACCATGCGTCCATGGTTGGGCCTGGATTTTGGTCCCAGCCTGTTGAGAGCTCTAAGTGACAGAATAGGTCACACACACAGGGGCTGGTAAGGTTCAGGTATTCAGGTAAGGGTCTGATGTCATAGTGTAAGGATCTTGCTCTTAGTTCTGGGGCAAAATGGAAATTTGATAATCTCAAATCTGATTTGCTGTGGCTCAGCTATGAAAACTATCAAGGTTTGTTGGGCAAATAAACAAAATCAAACAAATTGAAAGGGCAGAGCTACAAACTCTCCAAAGAGAAAATACATAATAGAAAGAAAATTGTCCAAAACAGTTCCAGTTTCTGAAACATACCACAAAACACATTCAATTTCAAAGTAATATTTCTGTAGTCAGACTCTTCAAAAAATGTCCCTTAAAACAAACAATAAAACCAACACAAAAACCTTCCTTTCTTTCCCACAGAATATGCGTTAGTAGAGTCCTTGAGTGAGGTCTAACTCAGGACACCAAATGTCAAGGAGACCAGTGCTGCCTTGTTTCTTGCTCTGCACTCACCCCCCAGTCAGACCAGTTCTTGCAATTTATATTCATATCCACTTTGGGTTTTCTAAACAGGTAGATCTCAGACAGAGCCAGCCCAAGACATACGTTAAAACTAAGCACCTGCTTAGGGCCACCTATGGCCCCCAGGGGCAATAAACTATCTGTGTTGCTTCTGTTGATCCCACATTGTGTTATTTTACAAACACCCTTAATTGTTGTTAGGTTTGCACTTTATGTTGTTGTTTCACATTGGTTTTGCAGTTTGTTTAAAACTGGCTATTGGCTTTTGGTTTATTTTGTTACTTTTAGTAGGCCCATATGATATTTAGTACTAGGCTTATAACACTGTGAATATGAAGTGTAAATCAACCCAAGGCTGCACTTTTGTGTGGAATTTGATATCATTTTCAGATTTAAAACCATATATGGCAATAAACATTCCAGGCTAGGATGAGGATCCATAAATACAGATTAGAAAAAATTGAATTTGTTTGTGAGTAGTTAGGTGTGTAAATGATCAATAAACTAGTTATTTTTGGCAATAATAGATGGGCCCCTTAGGGCCCCATGGAGGCTTGGGCCGCCCATGATCACAGATAATAAACACGGATGTAGGGTATTTAGAAAAAAAGAAAAGGAAAGGAAAACAGTGACTTCGAGGCAATAGTGTCCGACCGTCCTGGACTACCGGCCGCTTCTTCTACAGAACACACAGATGTCCAGTCAGCCCCTGGTACAGCTACACTTACGCTTCGGCATTGTCTGTATGAGCATGTCGCAGAGCTTGGGTATGTCATCAGAGACGCAACAAAATACCGGAGAATTCTGTGCAAACCGAAAGTCAAGTATGTTTAATGGTCCCAGGAAAAACATTGTAAAACGGACAATTTCATGAATTCTATAAAACCGCACGGACACTCCGGACAGGATGTAAAAAGTGGACATATCTGGGTAAAAGAGGTCGTTTTGGTCACCACTACTCCATACACAGGCACCCGGTTCCTTCACTGCCTTGTCGGGCGGCCTCTGTAGATTGAGCTGCAACTGGATATGACAACCAAATACAGCTGCCAGCATGCTAATAAACACCAAACTTTTCACAACCAATTTTAGCTTGCCAACATTAGCTCTGGTTATTTACATGGCTCTTGAATGCTGCTCTGGTCCATCGCTGTGTTCTACGGTCCGTTATTTCTGTTATATGGACCGTTCTTGTCAAGTATTAACAGACCTTTGCTACGGACACCGATCTGATCAGCACAGAAAAGAGAAACTATGCAGGATTATTTACCTTATGTGTCATTTTTACCTTCATTAAAAATGCGTTTGGACTAATTAATTAGATAAATGACTTGTAACTTGTTACAGGGAGATTGGAGGTAAAACACCTTCAGACTGGCTGTATTTCAGATGGCAGGTCTGGTGGGAATAGATGGTGGATATGAATTTAAACATCGACTGTGCAGAAAAGCCATGTACAGCACTGTGTATAACTGTATAACAGCAATAGGCAAAGTATTGGCAGAACAGAAAGAAAGCACTTTTGGTGTTTTAAAGTACAGTATTGTGTTTACCTGTGCTACCCTATTTTCATTTCAATATGTCTTGTCATAAGACTTTAAAGTGTGTGACAATCAGATAGTTTCCCCAAATAAAATGTATCAACTCTATTTCTCAATTTTAATTGAAGTCTGTTTTTTTTCCATTTAAAGTGTAGTACAGCAAAGAAACATCTGCTCTTGTCTGAACTGACTAGGCAGTGATGGGAAGCTAATGGTGAAGAACACTGGGGTTACCAATCAGAGTGGCCACCTGTTGGACCGCCTGCTGCTGCTAACTTGTCCCCTCCACCAAATAACAACCCCTTAATATTCACACAAACTGAGCTGAGCTCTAAACTTGTCTGTGTTGTGTGCAGCCTTTCTGCTTTATGCTTTTAGAAGTCTGGAATCAATGCTTTTTCCTTCCTGCATATGGTGTATGCCTCAGTCTATATTACCAAATTTGCGGGGGGATGCCGGTATTTGAGGGAAATCACATCCAAGCAGCCAGGAAATATGAAAAATGTAGGTCAATAAAACAACAGACTGCAAACTTAAAATTGTTACGTTTAGTACATTAGAAACTGAAAGTGAGTTACAGTTATAAAATCCATGGAAATATAAAACCCACCACAAACCATAAAAAGTGACAAGTAAAAATAGTATTTATGACAGAAGGTCCTGAACATCATGACAATGTTTGTTGAGTGGACACCTATAATAAGACAGCAAAATGTCCAAGAGCTCAGATGTCTAGAAATCTCTAGGACTCAGTAACCAATAGGAACTTAACATCTAGCTGTTTTTGAAACAAATAATCTCATTTGGACCTGTAGTACCATGTGAGGGATTTTGGGTTTATTAACGCACTGATGGCTCATAAACATTTGTGCTGCTCGTTCTTATTTAGATGCGTCATGCTTCTACTTAAGCCCCTGAGATCGCCTGCAAACTTCTCCCTTCAAGGCTGCCATCCACAGTAATAGCTTGAATGATGCTCTGACTTGGCCTCAGCCACATGGCCGTAGATTTGTTTTCAGTCACACACTTTAATGTCCATTAGGGCCTCAAAAATCACACACATCATCGGTTGAATGTGCAGAATTTCAATCTTATGGAAAATATTTCAATTAAAAAAAATTTGTAAACCTTGTTTTTTGTGGAGACGAAGGTATGGAGCAAAAAACAGAAGAAAGTGTGACACAGGATCAGGTGTGCTGAGCGTGCATGCGTCTCATTATCATCATCATCAACCTCATTATTCAACTGCGGTGTGATGACACTGTACATCTCTGTTAACTCTCCCTCTATATCTATTGTTATTCATTGATACACTGGAGTATAGTGTGGGCCCCTGCTTGCCAAGCAGAAAGTAATTTGTTACACTTTTAAACCCAAGCTAATCCTCACGTTGCGCTGTTTGCTTTCCCCCAGAATCTATGGACAGCTCAGGTCTGTGTGCTTGTGAGTGATAGAAAAACAGAGAGCAGAAAGGAAAGACCTCGGCATCAGTTGGACTTGAAAAGAAGAGAATAATTTTTGTAATAAAAACCACTTAGCATTTAAAAACTTTGTTTTATTTTATTTATAATAAAAAATATGTATTTATAATATTCTAAGATTGCAGGGATGTTAGCAGATACTTTTTTAGAGTTGCATATGGACGATCCATATGCAGTGATGAAGCCCATGGAAACTGGTTTTCTATGAACTGAAGCTGTTTAGAGAAGTTATTTACATTTCTTATGAGTTTGTTTTAATTGTCTTAAAAAGGCTGTCTAAAAGTGTGGCTGTGCAAGTGCATTTTGTCGCTATTTTACCTATTTAAAAAAAGCGGTTGCGGCCCTGGGAACATGTTCCATTTAGTACAGTAGTTGTACTTAGTCTTCATGCAGTTGTTTTTTTTTTTTTTATTTTTTCGCATGTAATAAACTAATCACATTTTCCACTCCCTTTAAAAGCCTGGCACCAGCACCTTTGCAAATCCTATTTTAATGGCAGTCTTTCACACAATCAGAACTACTAGAATTCTTGTGTTGAAGTTGTTTATACGTTGTGGGCCTGGCCCAGTAAAGGCCAAGTGAACCAGCTGTGAATCAGTTTTGTGAATGCACAGCTTGACAAGGAAGTAATGGTACAAATATTAGCTCCAACATCTGGTATGCTATATGGCAGGAATAAAAACCTATGGGAAATAAATCGTTGCCTGACCAGGTGTACAGAACATTGTTAAAGGGATAGTTCACCCAAAAATTAAAATTTCACTCATTTTCTACTCACCCTCATGGCGAACTAATAGTTCAGGCAATTTAGCTCTTTTTTGGACCCCAAAAAATAGAACTAATTGTCACTGAAGGTTTTTTTCACCATACCATCATTTCTATAAGGTGTCTAGAACAACATACTAAAAGTCCTAAGAAATCCTAGTTGGGTAAATATGTTTAATTTGCATCATCATATTACTGTATAAAGTCTATGGTGCCGACAACAATACACCCCAATGAGGCTATTTTTTTGCCTTTACTCCTATCACAATGAAACTTTACATGATGAAAAGTATCCATTAAATGTACTTGTTTTTGTATTACAAGTTTCTTTGAAAATGAATTTGAAATATGCAAATGAGCCTTACACTAATCAAATATGACCCCAAATATACCCGAATAGGCTTCTTTTTTTCCTTTACTCCTCCCACAATGGAAAACTTTTACACAATGAAAGTAGACATTAAAAGATAAAAATTTGTAGTATTACAAGTTTCTTGGAAAATGAATTTGAATAGGCAAATGAGCAATACACTAATGGAATATGCCCAAAATACTTTATGGTCAAGAAGCAATAAAGCCACAAGCAGCAAAAACCAGGGCCAAATAACTTAGTTCTTAGTCCCGCTCATTGGTTGATTGAACATAACAGGCATATTTAATATTACACAGTCGTTTGAAACAACTTTGATGAATTTCTGACTTTCTTCTATAAAGTGTTCTCTGCAAACTGGGAGCAAAGTCGTTAGGGTAAGGCTTGTTCGCTAATAAAAAAAAGTAAGAATTTAGAAAGGCAACTGGAGACAAGGCTTGTACAATTAAATCTTAAGGTCAATATAGGTCTTTTACGTGTGGCAAGTGAACATCGTGTGTATGCATAAGTCAAGTGTGGGAAGTGACAGCACTCAAGTGCATAGGTGAACTTAGTGAATGGACATGAATGTGTTAGTTATTTGGCCCCTGTTGCTGCTTGTGGCTATATGGATTCTTGACCATTAATCAATTAGTGTTGGCCTCATTTACATATTTTAAAATTAATTTTCCAAGAAACTTGAAATTACAGAAATTATAACTTTCATGTATACTTTTATTGTGTGAAGTGTGATTTGTGGTAGGGAGTAAAGGAAGAAATATAAGCCTATTTCAGGTGTATTTTGGGCATATTCATTTAGTTGTAATTGCTCATTTGCATATTCAAAATTCATTTTCAAAGAGAAGAACCTTGTCAATACAAAAAAATATTACATTTCATGGATAGCTTTCATTGTGTAAAGTTTCATTGTGATAGGAGGTAAAGGGAAAAAAATAGTACCATTGGGGTGTATTGTCTGTCGGCACCATAGACTTTATACAGTAAATAATGATGCAAATTAAACATATTTCCCCAACTCGGATTTCCTTAGGGACTTTTTGTATGTTTGTTCTAGACCACCTCATAGAAAATTAATGTATGGTGAAAAACCTTCTGTGACTATTAGGTCTGTCGGTATTAAAAACGGCTATTTTGCTGGACTATAGGCTTAAGGGTTGGGA
>NW_028220574.1:0-9263 GCF_045865225.1 Trachurus japonicus | reverse complement strand
GGAGAAGTTTCTAATCAGGCCCGCCGACACCTGTGTTAACCCCATGTTTGACAAGTGGAAATCCCGTTTTCGGTTTATTCATCGCCCGTCGGTGCGGCTGCGCTTGTCACTGTGTGTGATTTATGCGCGTATTAGGTGGCGTGTGATATAAGAATCGATTTGCCTGGCATCGATTGATTCAGTTTCAGTACTGTGGTGGTGGACAGCTCCCGTTAAGAGCTTCTTAAGAAGCTTCTTTGGCGTGATCTTAAGAAGGCAGTTAAGAACGCATCTGGGAAACACCCGTATCTTAGCGCTCCTTCTTAGCCGAACCCTTCTTAAGAGCCTTCTTAAGACCTTAAGAAAGATCGAATCTGGGAAACGCGGCAGTGATTCTGACCCTATATGTTACTTGGCATTGGATGGAAACGGAAATATGTGATGCTGGGATGACTAAACATGCACTATACTACACAATACAGGGATTTGATTTGCACAAATAATAATCTTACAACCAGTTACAGTCTTCACCTTTGTCCCTCATCACTGAACAAATCCAAACATTATCTCCTGGTATTGACATTTGTTTAATCCACAGGAAATTATCATTCTCCCTGTTGAAATGTGAACCATGTATGAGTTTATGGACACATGTAACTGCCCAGCATAGTGATTTGGTCAGTGATGAGGGATTTGGTCAGTAAATGGGAGAGAAAAATAGATGCTGTTTATACCATGCAAATGCACTGCAGGAAGCAGATGTGGGCGTGAATGCTTAAATCGCATGAGGTCCCCAGATAACACTAGTCCACTGTGAATAAAAGATATCACAGGCATTTTCTGTTCAAGTTGTTTTGGGATGCATTTTGCATAAACAGATAAAAAAAGATAACCTGTCCTGACTGCAGCAGGCTGTTGGTGTTGTTGAGGCCCAGACAACGAGCCGTTCATGTGTATTCTCCTATGTGTGTCTTGAATGACTCAGTCACTTGGGGGGGGGGGGGGGGGGGGGGGGGGGGGTAGATAATGAGCAGATGGCATGGGAACACACGCATGCTCCCTGCCATCCATCTGGACAGTTCTGCAGGTGAAGTGTAAAGTGTTCACTCGCAAAAAAAAAAAAAAAAAAGTCTGACATCAAAGTGGTAAACAGCATGGCCGTACATGAAAGAAAAACACAGCGGTATGACTTAAGGCCCCGGACAAGAGAGACTGCTTTTGTCTGTTGATCAGCCAAGGCAGCAGACAGTGCTAAGAGACAGACAGAAAGAGGGAGAGAGAGAGAGAGGGGGGGGGGACGGAGGGAGATAATCGCACTGTGAAGGACATTCAGAAAGAAAAGTGTACTGTACAGATACTGCGATCTTTACACAAGAATACATGGCCTTGTCAAATAAAGAAGTAAACATACTGTGGAAGTTCAACAATACAGTCCACTAATGGCTTGAGACATTTCATACTTTTAACAATAGGTAGACCAAACTATTTTTCTTTTGTGTTCGCCCTCAACACAAAATGTGGAAAAGTTGGAAAGATTACTTTTCTATCTATTTCTTTATACAAATTTTCTTTAAAGATACTCAGTTTCAACTCTTCTAAACTAAATAAAACGTTAAAACCTCTGAACATTCAAAATGCTGATAGAACCAAACCTCCATCTTTGTTCACTGTGAGACTGTTAACCCTGAACTGATCCCTGGATAAGAATGAGCCTCCTCCATAGCGCTTGAACAATGAACGCAACACAAGATCCTGAAAACTGCAGCTCCTTTAATAACCACTAGAGCCTGGCTCAAAACGTTAGTCAATCTCTGTAGACTTTCATGTGAAATGGGACCCCTTAAGGCCATTTTCACTTAGTTTTCAGATGGTACTAGGACATTGTGCAGGGGAAACAGCATTCATTTTCATGCTTCCTCACTGGCAATAGTCAGGGCTCGAGGTGTATTGTTTCCTGCCAATCCGTTCCACCACTATGATGCTTAATTAAAGCTATGGACGACATTGAGAAAGATGGTGAGAAAGATTTGAACTGGTATCTTTATTTATTTATTTGTTTATTTCGGGCATGTCAATTAAATCATCATAATCACACTTCATCTTAGTTCAAATAATACAATACACATGGCCGAAAGGGAAAGCGGGAGAAGCTAAAGCTTATCTAGTCCCGCCCCCGTTACCCACAGAATAAAATCTTCATCATCAGTATCGCCTTCCCCTTGGAGCCTCCTAATGACACACCCTCTCCCGCAGAGCAACAAGCTGGCTGGCAGAAACCAAACACGACGCCAGCTTTGAATGCGGAGTAACAATGTCGGAGTCACAAGTCACAACTTCCACAATAGAAACGAAAGATTACTTGTTCAACAAAAACTCTGCTGTATCAGCGTCGCTTTTCAGGCCCATATCTTGGCGGAGCTTTCTCCACTGGTCAAACGATGACCCATGTTTACTCGGCTTTGAGCCCTCAATTTGTCGCTTCTCCTCTTCATCTCTGCCTTTTCAGTGGCAGACTTGCGCTTTCTTTTGGTCTTTGCTGGTGGGGCCAGCAAAGACCACTTGCTGCTGTCGGTCTCTTTCTTCTCCATACCTGAAACCCATGTAGCTGAATTGCTCAGGGCCTTACAAACTACTCGTAGTTTCAAATGCAAAAGGGGGTTGGGACGAGGAGCAGGAGAGTGTCAAAATTGAGCGAGGGGATTGGATGGAGGGTACGAGAGAGAGAGTGCAAATTTGAGCAAGAAACTCCCATACGGACCATATGGCTGTGATTGGTCAATTTGTTTGCAGACCCACAGCTGCTAGAGAGAATGGATTTTTTTGGTTCCTTTTGCTCTTCACATTGTGTAGGTACTGTAGGTAGTGCTACTGGGCCATAACCACCATCTAAATGATGTTAACTCATTGAGTGCCGCGCTCCTTTCCAAAGTTTTAGTCAAGTGTACCGGCAATTTAGACCATTTTTGACGATTTTTGTAAAGCCATAGTGTATTCTATATTATTGCCACCAACACATACTGTGGCTCATTTGAAAGGTGAAACATTATGCTTCAAATGGCCACAAACCGTTTGTTTCTACGTGCCTCCGTTGCTGAGAAAACTCAAGCTAAACATGGCTGGGTTTCACCAAAATCCCTGCTTTTTTTCTAGAAAAGGAGATACAGCGTCTTTTATGAAAGGTGCTCTGTTTGTGCCTGTCGCTCTTCTGACACTTGTGTCACAGGTTTACTTCTTTTTCTCTGGCACACAGATGAACAGACAGAGACAGGTAAGTTCCAGATAAAGGAAGTTTATTTTTAACAGGGAAAATTGTTCAAACTTCCTAAAATAATGGACGCTGGTGGCAAGGGGGATAGGGAGTATAAAGTCTTTAAAAGAGTCTTTAACGTTTACTTCACCTCAATGATAGGGCTCGGGCAGTGGAAGGGAGAGGAGAAGGGGAGGGGGTCAGAGGACGTGCAGTGAGGAAGGCGGCGTGGTCCTGGTCCCGACACACAGCGTGGCTGCAGTATTTCTCTGGTTCCGTGGGAGGCAGCGTGTCCTTGACAATCGTCCTTTACCTCCAACGAGCCGTCGCTATTTGTCTCTCGTTCACAGTCCTTCCATCAGCTCGATCGACGAAGCTCTCTGCCGTCGATCAGTGTCTGTTTCCTCAGCTCCACTAGCCAGCCAGTTCCCCCACAGTCCTGCCCTGAATGCTTTTCAGCCTGCTGCCTGATTCACTGCATGGCACAGTAATTGGCAACTCGCTGCAGGTGTGATGGGGAGGTCCTTCTGAGCAGTGAAGAGAAACTCATAACAAAGTGAAATCACACAAAAAAAAGTGCAAAACAACACACCAGTGAATAATACACACACAAAGAGTCTCTTCTTAGCTTTGTGACACTCCCCCCAACTTTACCCGTTGTCGTCCCGACAACTGGCTTCTACTCACAAAATCTGGCAGGCCTAACCCCCAGATTTGTCCGTGTGGACCTGCGCGGTGGACTGTCTATGTGTGGGCCCAGTTGTTCTGCTGGAATTTGGGCTTCTTGCATCTGTGCTGCTCTAGGCTCCTGCACTGCTGGTCCTGGTGGCTGTAACTGTTCAGCTGGCTGACCCCTTGCAGCCTGGTCTTGTATTGGCATCCACTGAGGCCTAAAAGGAAGCATCAGGGGGGGCCTACTCACCACTGATCTGTCCTGTAGCGGTCCTGTTTCAGGAGGTGGTTCCTCTATGGGGTATGAACAGTGCCTCAGGTTATTGCGATGAATGGTTTTCTCTGGCCCGTCGCGGCCTTCTGGCCGGATCCTATATACAAGGTCATCAGGAGAGAGGGCTGCAATCACCACAAAAGGCTCCCGTATCCATCGGGGAGCCAATTTCCCTTGGGCTCTCCAACGGAAGTTCCTGATGAGGACCCTCTCTCCAGGTAAGAGTGGTAGAGCTTGCCGTCTTTGATTGTATCGCTGCTGGTCCCTCTTTTGTCTCCTTTGGGCATGTTTTGCAACAGTTTGATATGCCCAGAGCAGGGTTTTGTGGTGGGTTTGTGTCCACCCTCTCGGTGTGGCTCCTTCTGTGGCCGTGCTGGCGCCCATCATCACATCCACCGGGAGACGGGCATGCCTGCCAAACATCACAAAAAAAGGAGACAGGCCAGTAGATTCATGCACAAAGTTATTATAAACATGTACTAATTCTGGCAGTTTCTGGGGCCATTGTGTCTGTCCCTCCCCCTCTAAGGAACTCAGCATTGTGAGTAGTGTCTGATTGAATCTTTCCACAGAACCATTTCCTTGAGGATGGTAAGGAGTTGTTCGGCTCTTCCGGGCTCCGTACATCTTACACAGTTCTGCATTACTGAGGACTCAAATGCAGCTCCACGGTCTGAGTGTATCCTCTCTGGGCACCCAAATGGCTGGATGACATGCTGCCAAAGCATCTTAGCTGTTGTTATAGCAGTTTGGTCCCTGGTTGGCATTGTCCATGCAAACCTTGAGAAAACATCTGTCGCCACTAGGATGTTTGGATATACGTCACCGTCTCTCCCCAGGGACAAATAGTCTATTGCTAGTATTTCCATAGGATAAGAAGTGACAACAGACTTCAACGGGGCCCTCACCTCTGGCTGTGATCTCTGCGACCGGCAGTACTCACATTCAGTTGACCATCTGTGAACGTCTTCCCCCTGCCCGGGCCAGTAGAACCTCCGCCTCAAGAGGGACATGGTTTTGGCTCCTGCCATGTGGCCGGCTGCCTCGTGGTATTCCTTCCACACCAACCTCCTCCATCCTGGGGGTACGACAATCTGTGTACACAGTTCACTTGTTCCACCTTCCTCCATGAACCTCATGAGCAGACCATCATTTATCCTTAGCTGGGACCAGCATTTAGTATAAGGTGTTAATAGTTTTCTGTTTGGCCTTTCAATGTGTTCCAATGGTTTACCTTGTTGTACCAGGGTTATAACATATCTTAAAGTGGGGTCTTCCTGCTGGCGTCCCGTCCATTGCTGGAGTTCACCTGATGTGCCATCCTCTGTATCCACAGCCATGACGTGGCATTTTGGTTCCTGGGGCCTCCGTGACAGGGCGTCTGCATTGTTGTTCTCCTTCCCTGGGCGATATTTCACAACAAAATCATAGTTAGCCAATTGTGCCACCCATCTTTGCTCAGCAGCCCCCAGATTAGCAGTGTTCAAATGGACCAAGGGATTATTATCGGTGAACACGGTGAGCTGTGCCCCCCACAAATAGTCCTTGAATTTCTCGGTTATAGCCCACTTCAGTGCAAGTAGTTCCAATTTGAATGAACTGTAGTTTTTATCATTCCGCTCATTTGGGCTCAGAGTTCGACTTGCGTAGGCTATAACTCTCTCCTTTTCTCCTTGTACCTGGGAGAGTACTGCACCCAACCCCTCAAAGCTAGCATCAGTATATAACTTAAAGGGTAGCTTGTAATCTGCATAGGCAAGAATAGGAGCACTCACCATCATCTTCTTCAGGTCTTCGAAGGCTTTTTGGCAGCTGGGTGTCCATTCAACTGGTTGGCTCTTGGACCCCAGCTGTTTGGTACCATGTGTGAGTGTATGCAAAGGAGCAGCAATCTTGGCAAAAGAGGGAATAAACCTTCTATAATAACCCACAAATCCAAGGAAGGAGCGCACCTGTTTTACAGTGGAGGGCGGTGGCCAATCCTGTACTGCTTTAATCCTGTCAGGGTTTGGAGACACTCCTTGTTGGCCAACCACATGTCCCAGGTAATTCACCTCAGTCTGGAACAAGGTGCATTTCTTAGGCTGCAACTTCAGTCCATGTTCGTGGAGTTTCTGAAACACTCTATCCAAATGGGTTAAGTGCATATCAAAGGATCCAGAGTAAACAATTATATCATCAAGATATATGAGCAGAGAGTCATTTACCTGTGATCCGAGGCAGCGTTGCATCAGCCTCTGAAAGGTCGCAGGGGCATTACAGAGTCCAAATGGCATTCTTTCAAACTCATACAGCCCTAAGGGAGTCGTAAAGGCTGTTTTCTCTCTGTCTGCAGGGGCCATCTTAACCTGCCAGTATCCACTGGCAAGATCAAGAGTAGAGTACCACTCGGCTTGGTTTAGTGTGGTCAGGGCTTCTTCGATGCGGGGGAGGGGATAGGCATCCTTGTGGGTGAGGGCATTGAGACGACGGTAGTCCACGCAGAATCTCCAGGCTCCTGATTTCTTTTTAACTAAGACCACTGGGGCTGCCCATGGGCTACTGCTTTCTCGAACAACTCCTCTTTGCAGCATGCTCTGTAGTAGGGATCGTAGCTCTTGGTAGAGACTAGGAGGTACAGGCCGATATCGTTCTCGGGAGGGAGGTGCATTACCTGTAGGAATCTGATGTAGGACGGCCTCTGTTTGCCCAAAGTCCTCCTCATCCTCTGCAAACACACACCTCCATTTAGCCAGCAGTTGGTTCACTCTGTCCTGTTGTTGCTGTGGGAGGTGGGGACACTGGGGAAGGTCTCCTGCAGTGTTATCCTCTGCCAGCTCCTGCACAGCTCTCACCTTCACCTCCACTTCCCCATCTGTCTGTTCCTGTAACACAAACTCATTAGCATAATTTGGTCAGGTAAGATGCGACAGACTTTTGCTAGTGATTGACGTTGTGGGATCTCGATAGGGTAAGGATGAGGATTACACACACGTATGGGGATTTTATTTTTCACCACTTCAACCACTGTATGTGCCACTTGCCATGTTGTCTCCTCATCCATCCTCTCCACCAAAGCGGTATATGTGGCCTTACCAGTATCCCCAGGAACCTGTGTCCACAACACCATCTCAGTCTCTGGTGGCACTGTGACTGGCTGTTGTTTGGTCAGCCGGGCGGTGACTGGTTGGTCTTCTGTGGGGCCCACCACCGTGGCTCTCTGACAACAGGCGAATACTCTGTCCCATTCACAGCGTGAGTGGGAAGGAACAGCAGATTTAAAAACTTGTAATCCAGGGTGTCCCCCACCATTAACAGTCTCCCACACTGTCCCAATTACATTCATCCCCAGCAATCCATGTTCAGGCCCCATACAGTCATCCGATACAATCAATACTCCTCGTTGTGAGATTTCCGTACCCCCAACTTTAAAATCCAATACTACATAGCCTACATAAGGAATGCATAGTCCATTTGCTGCTTTCAACTTTAACCAATTAATAGTTTCTTTGCCTTCTGTCTGTTGGTCTTTATAATGTCTTTTAAAAAAGGCTTCACTAAAAAGGGTTACCTGGGATCCAGTATCGAGGAGGCAAGGGATGGTCTTTCCCCCAGCTGTGACCTCCACTGTTGGACATTCTCCGACGAAAGAGGGCTTCGATGGTGCTCCATTTTGTTGTTCTCCGTCCACTCGCCCTACAGTGGCCGGACTTGGGAGTTTAAAGGTGCCTGGACCTGATGGCGCTGAGAGCAGTCTCGACGGAAGTGCCCAGGTTGTCCACAATGCAAGCAAATTGGGCGTCCCTGTTCATCCCAACGGGGGCGTGCAAGTGGGCGCCGAAGACGGGCCTGTTCGAGGGCTCTTTCTGTCTGGACTGGGGTCTGTCTGCTGTTCTTCAGTTCCTCTTTCAGGGAATTTCCCAGCTCTGTGACTAGTCTTACCAGTTCTGCCTTGGTTTCATCTTTCCATTTGGTGAAGTCATCAGTAGGGGGCATTGTGGTGACTTGACGGGACTGTCCTTCACAATCATCACCCCAGCCTTCCTTCTCCAATTCCTTCGCTTCCTGAAACAACTCAGAACAAGTCATGACAGGATTTCGGCGTACTTGCCTTTGGAGCTCTTTTTTTATTGGTCCGGCCTGTAGGCTGACAAGGATTTGGTCTCTCAAAGTAGCCTCTTGGTTGGCGGATCCATTTGGTTCTGCTGCTCTCCACTGCTGGAAAGCCTCTCTGATACGCAGACTAAAATCGCTCAATGGTTCCCCACTGCCCTGTCTAATGTTAAAAAATTTTGCCCTTAGGTCAGCAGTAGATGGATTCCTGCCATAAAACTCAAGCTAAACATGGCTGGGTTTCACCAAAATCCCTGCTTTTTTTCTAGAAAAGGAGATACAGCGTCTTTTATGAAAGGTGCTCTGTTTGTGCCTGTCGCTCTTCTGACACTTGTGTCACAGGTTTACTTCTTTTTCTCTGGCACACAGATGAACAGACAGAGACAGGTAAGTTCCAGATAAAGGAAGTTTATTTTTAACAGGGAAAATTGTTCAAACTTCCTAAAATAATGGACGCTGGTGGCAAGGGGGATAGGGAGTATAAAGTCTTTAAAAGAGTCTTTAACGTTTACTTCACCTCAATGATAGGGCTCGGGCAGTGGAAGGGAGAGGAGAAGGGGAGGGGGTCAGAGGACGTGCAGTGAGGAAGGCGGCGTGGTCCTGGTCCCGACACACAGCGTGGCTGCAGTATTTCTCTGGTTCCGTGGGAGGCAGCGTGTCCTTGACAATCGTCCTTTACCTCCAACGAGCCGTCGCTATTTGTCTCTCGTTCACAGTCCTTCCATCAGCTCGATCGACGAAGCACTCTGCCGTCGATCAGTGTCTGTTTCCTCAGCTCCACTAGCCAGCCAGTTCCCCCACAGTCCTGCCCTGAATGCTTTTCAGCCTGCTGCCTGATTCACTGCATGGCACAGTAATTGGCAACTCGCTGCAGGTGTGATGGGGAGGTCCTTCTGAGCAGTGAAGAGAAACTCATAACAAAGTGAAATCACACAAAAAAAGTGCAAAACAACACACTAGTGAATAATACACACACAAAGAGTCTCTTCTTAGCTTTGT
>NW_028220573.1:0-2758 GCF_045865225.1 Trachurus japonicus | reverse complement strand
AGCAGCTTACAACTAGAAAATTTCCTCTCGGGAAATTTTGAATGGGCCACGGGAGCTACTGCGGGTTGTGCCATCTCTGTCAACATGGGAATCAAACCCACGATCTTAAAGGATCATAGGGCAGGATTAATGAGAACGGCCAGTGACGCGACGGCCGCTGCGCGTAACTACAGCAACCAGCGAAGCCACCGGCACGGGAGCGCGCACAGACTCTTCGCTGTTTACTTTACTCTTTACAGTCTTTCCTATCTGGGGAGGGAGGGGGGGGGGGGGGGTATTTTACTGTAGGTTCTCTCTCTCTCTCACACACACACACACACACACACACACACACACACACACACACACACACACACACACACACACACACACACACACACACACACACAGACAGACAGACAGACAGACAGAGACACACACACACACACACACACACCTGCCTCTTCACTGTGCTGCAGCAGGGGGCTGCTGTCTGTTCCTCTGAGCTCCTCTGCATGGATCTGTATGGGCTCCTACTCCTACAGGCCGGTACTGAGAATTAACGCGCCGGGTCCGGGTGTCGGACCACATCTGTCAGGGTCCGCGGTCCCATGAAAACCAATCAACACCGGACATATTCATGATTTCATTAAAAAAAAAAAAAAAACGGACGCGTCGCGGTCACGCCGGCCAGGACGTGAAAAGTGGACGTGTCCGGGCAAAAGAGGACGTTTGTCCACCTGCCTGATAACGTTGTTAAAGTTATAACGTCGGCTTTTAACCGCTAGCTGCGGCTAACGGCTAATAATAAGACAGTAGTGAAGAGGGAGAGGGTGTGTAAGTTAGTGACCTGCTGCTGCTGTGTGCGTGTGTGAAGGGAGGGGGAGAGAGAGTGGCGGTGGGGGGGGGGTTAACAGGGCTTTCAGTTGTGCTGGGTGGTTTGCTGGCAGTAACAGTAGGCCTAATTTGGATCCACCCTGGTTCAGAGCGATTGATATAACAGGGAGCGTCGCCACTCTGTTACTGTATCAATGGCTCTGCCGCGGTTGCCCTCTTCATGTCTCCGTTCCATTGATCCATTCGAAGGCAGTCGTGGACGCGCTGACGTCAGGTCCGCCGGCCAGCGCGCGAAATTCACCCCCTGAATTGCAGCGCATTTTGCAGCACAGACCCCGTTCAGGGCAATGGAGAGATACGCGGGTGGGCTCGTTCTTTTTGGTTTTGAACGCTTCCTCACCCATTATTATTTAAAAAACGTAAAACGCATGGGTATTTTCCGGTATTTTCTCACAAATCCTGCCCTATGATCCTTTAAGGTCAAGACAGAGCTGATCAGACAGACACATGATCATCTTTCTATAAGCACTGATATGGAGGAGCTGTAACCACATTAGGTTACCTGTGTGTGTGTGTGTGTGTGTGTGTGTGTGTGTGTGTGTGTGTGTGTGTGTGTGTGTGTGTGTGTGTGTGTGTGTGTGTGTGTGTGACTGTAATCACATGAAGCTGGCTCTAGAGTCTGTGTGTGTGTGTGTGACTGACTTGTCACATAGTTAGTTAGTAGCTGCATCCTGTGTCAGTCTGATTTAGCTGTGTCTGTGTTTATAAACATTTAAACGAGCGCCAGGTGGATTGTTTATGAAGTTAACGAGCTCTGGCCTGAGGATCAAAGAGGTTACCACGGCGATAGGGGCCCCCGCAGGCTGAGACAGACAGAAACGTGGAGAAAAACAGCCATTTTCTGCCTCTAAACCGGCCTCACAATTAGGCTTAGCATGACAAACGGTAACTCCTATCAGAACAAAACACAGATCAACGTTGCTCTAAGGACTTACTGAAAATTTCGGTACGATTTGGTGTTTCTACAGTAAATATTTTGGCGACGCTGGCAGTTTTAAAACATCAGGCCGTTCTGCTCCTCTCAGAAAATATTTGTATTGGACTCAATGAGGAGCAGGGACAGACGTGGCCGCACTCAGAGGCTGATTCTGTAAGTTCTGTAAGTCTCTCTGATATTTTGAGCACATGACATGAGAGATAACAAGTTTGTCTTACAAATTCTGAAAAATTATGTCTGTAGAGTGTAAATTGTGGCCGTGGTGGCAATTTATCCAGAAAAAATACAGAATGTTTCTTCACTCTCTCCCACTCTAACCGATGATGTCACGCACTCTGACACGAACATTCCATGCAATACACACCCATTATAAACTCATAATTTCTCCAAAAATGATCATGGTCATTGATCAGGGATTGATCAAAAACTATATGACCTATCAAAACGTGGAGTAATACGACAATACACAAGACTTGTGTCTACTGTTTAAAGTTTAAATGGAGTCTCTAGGTGAAAGTATGCCTGAGCAGTAGACTTTTGTTAAACTCCAATGATTGGTCTTTTTCGGTCTTTTTTTTTCGCCCGTCCCATTGACTTACATGCAAAATTTTTGCGCAGTTTTTCGCCCGGGCACTGGTCCCTGCAGCTATTTCATAGCTGTTGGGACCAGTGCCCGGTGCGATTGCCCGTGGCCCTAACTAAGGGAAGAGCAATTGGCAGAGAGGAAAGACAGCTGACAGGCAGATATAGACCACATTTGGCCCAACATGCTATGGCAAGCAGCAGTCTAGTGTTTTAGGCTTCACCACTTAAGGGTTGGGGTTTTCAGCTGGGTACAAGTGAGAGCTTACCTCAGGTTTAGTTTATAGCAGGACAGCGTGCAGTTACATTAGTTATTCAAAGAAATAAAAAGATGGCTGCACCAGATTTAGCGAAAACACTAAT
>NW_028220572.1:0-4537 GCF_045865225.1 Trachurus japonicus | reverse complement strand
ATCACTTTCATCATGACACTGATCCATCTTTTTTGTATAACCCAACATCTTGCACAAAGGATATTTACCCTTAAACATTTACTTTAGGTGCTGTGAAGAACATTGACTGTATGGCAAAGATACATGATGATACAAACAACTTTATAGTGTGTTCATTTATTATGACCTGAACAAGTCAGAATTAGTGCCTATTTTACTGTCACTTACCCACAATGCTTCATGTTCTGCGGTTTGTCCATGCGAATGGCCAGTTTGATTTTGAGGTCACTGTCTGGACAACCTTTAGACACCGTCATCTTATGGAGCTCAGACTGCTTGGGACTGTTGGGAGTTGGGTGTAGCACAACCTGGATGACATGATGTGACAAATGTTGTCATAATGAAACAATAACAATAAATAATAATGATAATTAAAAAAATGAGTTAAAGGGATAGTAGCTTTTTTTTAAAAGTGGGGTTGTATGATCTACAAATAGCCCCTAAGTACTTTAATTGCAGTAGAAGACTCTCTGCACTCCTCCCGTTAGCCCATAGCCCTGCCCAGAGATTTACAACATACAGTGTTGTGAATGGACCCAAAGAAACGGCCTATTTTTGCGGCCTAAAAGAGGTTTTACCTGAAAAAAAATACACAGTTCCATTGTTCGCTATAATATAATTTTTTCCAGCCCTTCAAAGTGCAGTTTTTATTTGGACCTAACCAACTTACGTATCCCTCCACCCAGGGTTAGCGCCCGCCGATCAGCAGTTGGTTAGGTCCAAATAAAAACTGCGTTTTTCCTGCACTTTGAGGGGCTGGAAAAAATTATATTATAGCGAACAATGGAACTGTGTTTTTTTTTCACGTAAAACTTCTTTTAGGCCACGAAAATAGGCCGTTTCTTTGGGTCCATTCACAACAATGTATGTTGTAAATTTCTGGGCAGGGCTATGGGCTGGCGTTGCTAACGGGAGGAGTGTAGAGAGTCTGCTACTGCAATTAAAGTACTTAGGGGCTATTTGTAGATCATACAACCCCACTTTAAAAAATGCTACTATCCCTTTAAAAATGCTTTACAACACACAATTCAAAAGTAGTACAGCAAATAAAAACAGTAGGTTATAAAAAGACAGGACAAGGTTGTTTTTATAATGGTGTTCCACAGCAGGCACAACAACTATGAGGTATGGATATCCAACCAAAAGCCAAGTGACTTAATTGAAACAACATTTCTTACCCTCCCCAGCTCCTTATCTTCCAGGGCCAACACTCCCGTGCTCTCAGTGAACAGCTTCACCTTCACAGCAGGTAACGGCTGGGTGGTGGTGAAGTCACCCTGTGTGCCCCAACTAGAGAGAGAGAGAGAGAGAGAGAGAGAGAGAGATTTAAAAAAAAAAAAAAAAAAAGTTATATGGCCCCTTCTTCACAAACATGTGTTGTGGTACCTTTGTGATTACTGAGTTGATCTACTATAAATGCAAATCCAAAATGCATTGACTTACTGTATCACAATACATTTTCGTTTAACGGTCCCAAGAAAAACAATTTTAAAAACCAGACATTTTTATGAATTTATAAACCCCCCTAATCCCCTGCCGCCCGGACAGGATGTGAAAAGTGGAATTGTTCAATAACAGAAAGCTGCTGTCAGGGCATTTAAAATGTGTTCACCTGGTTTACCTGGTTCATCACAACAATACATATAACGTTAGCAGCAGAACCCGCAGCAAGACTCTCCATGATTGTGTGACGATGTGACTTTCCTTCTACTTGGCAGAAGGGAGGCGGATCTTATTCGTGAAATTTAACTGCGTCCTTTTGATTCAATCCCGCCAACACCATTGGTTTAACAGACATTTAACCCTTAACCTACATAACATTAACCTCTTTTTTATACAGTCTATGATTTAACCCCGCCTGTCTGATTTCAGTGGGTTAGAGATGTTAGCGATTCAAAAACATTATGATAGTGAGACTTCGAGACAATGTGTAAACTTTGTGTACAGTTAAAAGCAGATTTCTTCATGAAAATTATTGCAAATGCACATGGCAACGGTAAACTAATCTGGCAAAGTATTAACAAATTGACAGGCCAACATTACAAGCCAGAAAACAATAATAATAACTTAGAACTTATTATAAATAACAACCTAGTCATAGAACCTATCAACCTAGCAAATTGTCTTAACAACTTTTTCTCAGAGTCTGTAGCTCAGATTGCCAAACTATTCCCCTCTCCCAAATGCACAGCCAGCACTCTGGACAATAACAAACCCATCTTCTCAATCATTGAGATAACTGACTATGATGTAGCCAGCCTAATCTCGGGTCTTAAAAGCAGCAGTGCAAAGGACGCTTTTGGCCTCAGCAGCACCTTTCTGAAACAACAGAAAGATGCTCTGGTTCGCCCTATCACCCATCTTATTAACCTTTCTATTAAACACGCACATGTACCACCAGTCTGGAAAGTGGCAGCTATAACACCCATCTTCAAATCTGGTAAAAAGACTGAACCATCCAATTACCGACCAATAAGTATTTTACCAGTAATATCAAAAATAGCTGAGAAATGGATCAACAGACAATTAATGGAGCACCTTAACCTTGGTCACACGCCACTACACCCCATGCAATTTGGCTTTCGCACCCACCATTCCACTGAGACTGCCATGTGTGTGTTTTTAGAAAAGGTCAAAGGCCTGCTGGACAGAAATGCAATTGTGGGGGCGACCTTCCTTGACTTAAAAAAAGCCTTCGACTCTGTGAACCATCACGTACTGCTGTCCAGACTGACCCATTTTAACCTCTCAGAACAGTCCTTAAAATGGTTTGCCTCCTACCTCTCGGGGAGAAAACAACATGTGGTGGTAAATGGGTTAACTCAGCCAGTCTCGAGTGCAGTATCGGGGTCCCTCAGGATCGGTCCTTGGACCAATTTTGTTCTCACTATTTATTAACAACCTGCCTAGCCTTGATCAGAATGTCCACACTATAATGTATGCAGACGATGTAGTGATCTTCAAGGAAGCAAAATCCATCACAGAGGCCTCATCCTCTCTCACATCAGCTTTATCATGTATCGAGAAATGGCTTACTGCATCTTGTCTCTTGCTTAACACCAAGAAATCTGCTTGTATGATGTTCAGCAAACGACAAACGAAAATAACCAACTCTAACGTGTTTGTAAATGGTGTGGAACTTGACATGGTCGAGCATTTTAAATACCTGGGTGTTACCCTAGATTCGACCCTAACATTCAAAAAACATGTCAGTATACTATCTAAAACCACCAAATTTCACCTGCAGAACTTCAAGCAGATCAGACACAACCTGACGGATACAGCAGCCCGAATGTTTTTATTTTCTGTAATTCTTTCGCGTATCGAATACTGTCTTACAAGCTGGTCCCTTACAGGTGTAACCATCCTCAAGTCAGCTGAGTCACTTTACAATAAAGCTCTAAAGGTATTCGATAAAAAACAAACAAGACACCACATTTGCAACGTCCTTAACAGACATGAATTACTGAGTTTCAACAACTTAGTTGATTTTAAACGAGCCTGCCTGGTACACAAAACCCTGCACAACCTGGCCCCCCCACCCTTGAAAGATTTTATAAAACGCACTGATAGCCAACCATCTGCAAAGGTCACAAGATCAGTAGCTAGAGGGGACTGCACTATCCCCTACAGACGTACCACCTTCGGTCAGGCTGCTCTATCCGTCATGGGTTGCAGGACATGGAATAGCCTGCCGCTCACAGTCAGAGAATGCACCACACATATTACTTTCAAAAGGCATTTAAAAAACTGGTTGCTATCAACCCAGACCTGCACCCACTATTAGAAGTGTATACCTATTTCTGACTGTTGTATTACTGTTATATGACTGTGTTGATGTTGCCATTACTGTAATTTTGCTGTGTTGTTACCATTACTACTACTACCAGTACTATTATTATTATCATTACTATTATTATAATAACTAACATAGACAAAATAGCAATATGAATAATGCCATCACTAGTTATAGGTCGATATGTATATGTGTGTATGGATGTATGTGTACATATATATGTATGTATATGTGTATGCATGTGTATATATATATATATATGCGTGTGTGTGTATATATGTGAGCGTGTATGCATATATATTTAATAGTATTATTACTTACATTATTATATAAACCTTTAGTTATTCATAGCAGTAAAAGTGATTGAACTATATCCTTAGACCTACCTTATAACACAGCTCAACTAGATATTATTCCTAGGACCTTCTACGCACTTTTGATGACTGTAAGCACTTTATCATGACACGGTTGCACTTTTGTACTGTCTGAATCTGTATTATTTATCTATTGTACTGCTGCTATTTTTATAACATGCCTTGTTTTTATTTATTGTAATTTGTGTGTACCAGGGAACATCTATGTATGGGACAGCGGATGTAAATTAGCCTGTGGCTACAATCCGGCGTGCTTACGATTGTTTCGTTCATGAACTCGCATTGTCCCATTTTAAAAAATAAATTGAATTGAATTGAATTGAATTGA
>NW_028220571.1:0-24704 GCF_045865225.1 Trachurus japonicus | reverse complement strand
TCACAGTTTGCTGAGCATCAGTGTTTGAGAAATTATAATTACTGCTGTGAACGTGACTTTATAACCGTCAGCACTGATTACATGGTTCAGCTGATGGAGGGTTGTGAAACACCTGCCCGATCCCTGATCTCCCGATGACAGGTCTCAGTAGCCATAAACTCCCCTGTAGAGATCACCTGCACCTGAACAGGTCAGTGGACCAGTCTCCTGCAAGAGATCTTCTACCTGGAGGAGGTTTCTTTCTGTGATGTGGAGCCTGCTGCTCTAACAATAGTAGGTTGGTCATGACTGTTTCTGTTTAATGAGCATCCGTCCTATCACACTATAGCCTATCTGTCTGTCTACATCTGGCTTTTAATTCACTTAGTTTCTCAAAAGTAAACGTGGAGTTACATTTTTAACATGGACTTGATGAGCATGTGGCTGTAATTATTTATTTATGTCGCTAAGAAAAACAGCAACAACATGAAGTCTGCATCACTACATCATTATGTTTTTTTAATAATTAAACGACACATCCTCTGTCCTGATGTTAAACGCTGGTTCAAATGTGCGTTCACCTGCTGGTGCGAGATTTTTGCATACCCTACTGTATGCTCACGTTCAGATTGATAAATGCCAATCCATGCGGGAGATTTGGCGTACACCCATTTTTTCAGTGTATGCATGTTTGATAGCTAAATGAAGGCCATTGTAACAAACTAATTTCCTCAGAGGATCCTACTCATAGTGCGAAATACGGGGGGGGTTGGGGGGGTCGGACCCCCCCGATTAACCCCTTGAGACCCCCTGAAAGACTCAAAAGCAAAATCTGAGGGGGGTCTCAATCTTGTCAAAAAAAAAAAATATATAATATAATACAATAATTTTATTGTGGTCAATTAAATGTGTTTAAGATCACCATGTCCAGTATTCATAATTCAAAACATTTATTCGTTTAACATTAAGCTGAACCATGTCACCTGCGCATTATGCAAATTAGCCATGTGCGCCAGCCCAGCGCAGGAGTCGAGCCCACTCGCTATCAGAACAGAGGATCCCGTTCCTCTCCACCCTCTGCCGAAGAAAGTGAAGTTGAGGCCGAGTGCTCTGAAGACGTAGCCGATGCCACTGCCCCTGCTGCTAGCACTGGTGATTGGCCGCTTTTCTTTTTCTTTCTTTCTTTTTTTTTTTTTTTACACCTAAGCAGGTGGGGTAATGGAAATACCGCAACCCTTGGCTTGACATAAGGCAGGAAAATAACTTGAGGTAAGAGGCTAGCCTGCTTCAGCATACTATGGCCTGAACCCCCAGTGGTGTTGTTTGGCCAGGCGCCTGTTGTGAGCTATTTGTCTGTGCTTTTTCAATTTTCATGATGGCCCGTTATACGAATGTGATTTGTGGATGTGTTCGATGCTGTGTTTAAACGTATTTGCTAGATGGATGGTTAGATAAGGCTACATGATCGGTCATAGTTGCAGGCTGAGGATCTGCACAAGGTATGCGTTTATTATTTCTTGACTGTGCTTCAATTATGTGTTAGATCAAGGTGAGGTCATGTTATAAGCCTTTCAGGTTTCAGACCTCACCTGCACATTTATTTTTCATATCTTTCTTACTAGTAAGAGAGATAAGTAAATGTTTTGTTTTATTTTTTATGTGCAAATAAATAAAAAAAATAAAAAATAAAAAAAAAGATCTTGTCGTGCACATAATTGCACGTCAGTCTCCGATCTCCAGATTTATACAGTTGGTTGTTATTTGATTGCACGAGTTTGGTGTCTTTCATTCATTTTAATTGTTGTATTTTATTTATTGTCTATTCGTTTCTGCATTGCCCTGATCGCGCGCCAGTCTCCTATACCTGGCATTTATTCATTGTTCAAGTGCGCCAGTGTGGTGCCAATTATTGTCTTTTATTTATTTGAATTACCGTCTATTTATCGTCAATTACTTTCTGCATTGTAATGCACAACTTTGCCTCTCCTTTTTAGGCTATAGGCTAATTTTCTTGGCTTATTGTAATGTTATAGTCCTACTTTATAAAAAGAAAAAAAATAACGGTATTGCGCAACAATCGCGAGTTAGGGACCCCCCCGAATATTGATGGGTATTTCGCACACTGATCCTACTGATTCAGATTCCTTCAGAAAACTGAGTCTAGTTGAGTCCACTTTTTATACCAATATCCTAAGACCTGTGTCCTTCCTCACTTGATTTTCATTACACAAAAGAACTGACTGAATCAACAAATCAGTAATTTGTCAATGTTAAGATGCTGCTTCCTGTGGCCACATCATGATTGAAACATCAGTCCTTTGGAGACGTTCATTTATCCACTCTTAACCTCTCTGGAACTGACCCCGTGACCAAGGTGAAACAGGGAAATTTGCACATTACCACTCACTCACAGACAGTGTAGATCTCAATGCCATTGTCTTTTAGATTCCGTGATGGGGATGTAACATTGTCCTGAGACTCTCCGTCTGTGATCAGGACAACAATTTTACGGGACTCTGTACGCATTCCCACATGAGGCTGAAAGCTCTTCTGGTAGATGTGGTCCAGAGCCCTTCCTGTATGACAGTAATAGACGGACTTTGTCAGAAAGTGCAAATCAGAAGGTAAAATCTTGAAAATAAGCATGGGCAGTTGGGCACAAACAAAAAGAACAGTCAAAATGATCATTTTATTTTAGTTGTAATAAAAAATTTTAACAGTAAATACACCTTTGTAGCTTTAAACTATGTCTTGTCACTTTTTAAAATGCTGCTGAGTTGCTCAGTTTTGGCATCTGATGGAGTTCTTGTTGCCCCAGTTGTTGTGAAAGTACATTTTAGCTTCAGCCTCCTGGTCCGTGGATGTTCCTCATGATAATAACTGTTTAGGTATAATAACCAAAATAATGAATGTGCTAATCATACTAAGGCCTATAAAGTATTTTTAATTTCTCCTCATTCACTCATTGTTTCCTTGTACCAATGTACCCAGATTTTACGCCAGTCAACACAACCTGTCACAATCAGCTGTGTTCATTGTTATTATAATATTACACTGACTGTTACTGTCACAAAATCAACACTGTCATGTCACTTATCAACATATCATTTTAAGTGCTGTGCTGCCGCTGCCGCTTTTCATAGTTTTTATGGTGACAGACTAAAATAAAAAATGTTTTAACAATTTGATCTGAAGTCTCTTTTCTGAAGGAACTCAAAAACATTGGAAATTTAAATAAAGTTTCTTGTTGTGTCCTGTTCACACTTTGTTCAGCAATTATTGTACTCAACCAAAGTACTGCCACAGCCCCTCTCTGGTGTGAATCTGGTTTGGACAACGTGACAACATGATGGTTTATCACCTGTTTCGGTGCCTCCGCCGCTGTGTTTCAGGTTGGCTATGGCTTTCTGCAGGGATTGCTGGGTTCTGTGGGTATTCAGCTCCCAAATGGTATTTGGTACATTACTGTACATCGTCAGACCTACAGGTAAGGCAGAGCATATGTTTTTGTCTGTCATTTCAACTACAAGACAACACAAAGTGCTTGCTTGAGACTTACAAGTAGTAGAAACATATTATGACAGACAAAAATAAAAACAGTAAAATAACATTTAAGAAAAAAAGGAACAAAAGGAGAAACACAACAACAAGACATAATCCAAACAAACATCTGGAGAGAGGGGAGTGAACTGGAGGAAAGAGTAACAACACAGACAAACTGACACAAACACAGAGACTAAATGCATCAGAGGAGAAACATATAGTTGTGTACATTTGATTTCTTTATAACAGTGTTAATAAAATCAGAGAGGCCTTTTTTTCCTGCTCTGATTACATCCATGATTTTGTACTTTCACTAATAGTAATTTCTGAAGGCCAGTGTGTAGGCCCTATACACTTTCACAATGTGTCGTACAAAGAGGCAGTAGTAGTACGAGACAATAAAAATATTACCAAACTGGAATTTGTCCGGGCCGATGTCAAAGCTTCCAGTGATGGCCGAAAGAAAGTTAAGGATGTCACGAAAAAGCTCCATGCTGATGCTTCCAGAATCATCCACCAACAGCACAATGTCAGTCTTGACTGTAGATTTACACTGAATGTCTGAGGGTAGCAGGACAGGGAAGATTATGGGATACAACATGCAAACAATCAAATACAGATCTCAGCACCCCATTTTAACCAGATTTCTTCATATGATTATTTGTGCCAGAACAGACAGGAGGAGAGATGCAGGAGTAGTTGTGAGGAGAGAGGAAATAAGGAGAGAGGCCATCCACATTTGTTGTAACTTTTCAATATTTGCATTCATGAAGCCTGCATTCATGTGGGGTTGTGTGAGGTTCTGTTTGGAAAGGCAGCATGGGCATCAACACACAAACTGAGAAATGAGCTGCTGTGATGGGGATGGCAGCAGAAGATGCATTAGCCACTTATCACCTCATCACACAGCTTCTATGTCCACAGGTAAGACATAGATAATCACCTCACACAATCCTACTTCTAAAAGGCAGAAATGTCACTTTAAAGAGAGAGACAGTGGTTTAGATCATTGTAAAGGATGTTAGGGTAAAGGAAATATGGAGGAGCATGGTTCAAGTTTTGTTGTCAGCATCCAGCTGGAACCAGGGCCCATATTCATTGTAAGAGGGGATGGTGGAGCTTTTCACACCTCAGCCCAGAGCATATACTGAGAATATCAGTAAGGAGACCAAATGCTGTATAAATACAGGCCCACAGGCCCTGGATGACACACTGTTGCCTCAATCAGTGGCACCTTTATCTCTCTTCTTGCTCTCTGTTTACCTGTTGCCTGGTTGTTTACTGCAGCCTGGAGTCCTAAGGAGAAAATCAGAAACATCCACTTGAAGCAGCATTTCAATTGGAGCAGAGATGGGGCTGCAGACTGAGACAACACCTCTATAATGTGCTTATGGTACTAATGCTCTATCTACAGCTTACTGTTGCGCAACAAGGTGCGGGGAAAAGACCGAACAAGGGCTGCTCAGAGCCATAGATCGCTCTGGGGCTGCTCTGTGCTGTATAGCCAATGACAAATTGCCACTCATTGGCTAAACACCAAGACAAAAGACCATGTTTGGTGAAGAACATAAAGTAATTTTGAGGCAGAAACCCCCTTTTGTGCAACATGAGGAGCTGGAATCAATTTCTGGCAGGTGTAAGAGCCTGAATCCCCTCCATTCCCACCAGCAAGTTGCACCCTGCTTGAAAGGCTATAGCTTTCCCCACACAGGGGTTTATTATGTTACTTCATTGTATGATTTTGAATAAGAATAAGTTGAGAAATAGGTCTATTTTCTGGATATTGGCACATAACAGGTAAATTGGATTACAAAGCGAACATACCTCTCTTAAGTACACATCTATGAAAGAACAGGAGGTAGCTATACTCTACATGGTTGACCGGGAGTCACTGGAAACTAGGTAAATTAGGTGGCAGGCTATAAGTGAACACCAGACGCACTCTGTTTCATAGGGTTAGGGTTGTTTGTTCCACTCCCTGTTTTGAATGTTTCTGCTGTATGTTTGCCTACTTACTTACTGGAACAGAGCTCCATGGTGAGGTCATCTGTGATCGTTGAAATGGAATCAGTCACGTGCATGTGAGATTCTTTGGGTTCAGATGCAATTAACAACAGCTCTAGAATGGACACATCTCCCACACCTGAAAGAAAAAAAAAGTGAGATGACTATGAGACTTGAAACAATAAAAGGTTTGCAAAGTCATTCAAATATGTTTTCCTCACAATGGCCCTCATTTATCAAACTTGCATA
This sequence comes from Trachurus japonicus, assembly GCF_045865225.1. Classification (NCBI taxonomy): domain Eukaryota; kingdom Metazoa; phylum Chordata; class Actinopteri; order Carangiformes; family Carangidae; genus Trachurus; species Trachurus japonicus. Next base: position 18,929 of record NW_028220571.1, on the reverse strand, counting down.
GGATCTGGTGTAGATCAGCATGCCCCAGGTGTCACCTATGGTTTACAAAAGGTGTGTACGTTGCCGATTTTGGTGTAAAACTGGCGTGGTGTTGATAAATCTGGCTGAAAATGTAAATGGCACGCCCCGATAGATTCCTGCTTTAGAGGCCTCGTCCTGCCCACTTTACGGCAGAGAGACATGGGACGGCCAAGAAGAGGAACTTTACTGACATTACTACATTCAACAGGGAGAGGGCAGCACCATCAATTATCTCAGTGGTTCCCAAACTTTTTTGTCTTGCATACCCCCAGAGCCTTTTTGCCATACCACAAGTACCCCCTCCCTCATACGTGTTGATGATTCTCCAAAAGTGGTCATATAGAATGTAACACAACTGATTACGAAATGAAAATCATTTCAATTTCTCTCTTCAATTTGTACAAAGACATTTTACACATATTCTCCTGCATTTTAGTTGTTTCTGGCTGTTTTGGTGTTTGTTGTGGCCAAATGTGTCTTTACAGAGTTGTAGGATTGTCACAATACTAAAATTTCAAACTCAATACCAATACCCAGGAAAATAAATTCAATATGACATCATATTCAATAAATCAGCAGCTTATTTTTTTTCCATTATTTTATTTTTATTATAATCAAAAGGACTTATAACATATGTTTTTAGTTTTTTTTAATTAAATGAAAAGCAATTTCAGTGTCTAATGTCTTGCTATTGTTTCATTACATTCATTACAATACACCTCCTCTCGTCTGACGGGCGGGGCTCCCCCCTCCCTCCTCCTCACAACACACACACACGCAGGCAGCAGAGAAAAAGAGAGGAGACGAGAGAGGAGTGTTGCCGTTAATATCGCCGTTTTAAACTCTTACGGCTAAATTCACCCTGCGTGCGTCTAGTTCTGTGTAACTCTGTTACTCACTCAGGTCCAAACGCTCTGGACGCCGTACCCCTAGGGGTACGCGTACCACACTTTGGGAACCCCTGAATTATCTGAACATTATTAGAGTGAGGTTTTGTGATTGATAAAAGTGTAATCATTGGTGGAAGCAGGGTCCGGACGCACGTACATAGGCTACATATGTGTGCAATCAGTTGCACCGATTAGCCTACATGAAGAAACCCAGCGAACTCATGAAATGCTATTTTAATCACAGTTTGCTGAGCATCAGCGTTTGAGGAATTATAATTAAAACAGGGTTGTGAAACACCTGCCCGATCCTGATCTCCGATGACAGGTCTCAGTAGCCATAAACTCCCCTGTAGAGATCACCTGCACCTGAACAGGTCAGTGGACCAGTCTCCTGCAAGAGATCTTCTACCTGGAGGAGGTTTCTTTCTGTGATGTGGAGCCTGCTGCTCTAACAATAGTAGGTTGGTCATGACTGTTTCTGTTTCAAGTGCTAATGAGCATATGTCCTCCTATCACACTGTAGGCTAATAACCTACCTGGCTTTTAATTCACCTTGTTTCTCAAAAGTAAAAGTGGAGTTAAAGGTACAGTATGCAAGAAATCTAAAGCAACTGGCCGTAAAATCCTCCTAATATGTCACAGAGACTCAGTATAGGAGCCACATACGTTTATTTGTCTGTCTTTGGGGTTTACGTCAGGTCTCCACGGGTGGCAGTATAGAGTTTCCTTTATTAGCACGGGGCAGGAAGTCAGGGGACGCATGGGGTGGAGGGTCACGCGGCTTTTACCGCTCGCCACGCTCACTCCTTTGTTTTCCAGCCACAGCACTTAATTAGTTTCTTTTGCATTAATTCAGTCATATTTTGTTGTAACCTTTTTGTTTATTAAACGGGAACCTCACCCAACCTGGACCAGCGCATTGGACAGTGTTTATTGAGCGCGTCAAAAACAGTCTCCCACTCCCATGCAGAGTGACTACAAGAGGGCAGGATAGTCGCTATACTCAGGAATAATGTTCATATAACATGATGAACTCACCAACAACAATTGTACAGCCAGAGTATTCGCATTAAAAAATCATTTTTTGCAGACTGCAAATCATGTTTAAGACCTAGCCCTCTCTCCTAGTCACGGCGGCGTCAGTGGCATTTCAGCCTCCAGTCTGGTCCACTGAGCTGCCGCTACGGCTGGGAGAAAAAATGAGATCCCTGTGTTTTGAATTTGACTGCAGTAACCGTTTTTGGCCACATTCTTACATATTGCACCTTTAAATTAAAATTAAAAAATAAATTTTAACATGGACTTGATGAGCATGTAGCTGTAATTACTTATTTATTTTACTAAGAAAATCAGCAACAACATGAAGTCTGCATAGCCTACATCATTATGATCTTTTCATAATTCCTGATGTTATACACTGGTTCAAATGTGCGTTCACCTGCTGGTGCAAGATTTTTTGCACATTACCACTCACTCACCGACAGTGTAGATCTCAATGCCATTGTCTTTTAGATTCCTTGACGGGGATGTAACATCGTCCTGAGACTCTCCGTCTGTGATCAGGACAACAATTTTACGGGACTCTGTACGCATTCCCACATGAGGCTGAAAGCTCCTCTGGTAGATGTAGTCCAGAGCCTTTCCTGTATGAGAGTACAGTAATAGACGGATTTTGTCAGAAAGTGCAAATCAGAAGGTAAAATCTTGAAAATGAGCATGGGCACAAACAAAAAGAATAATCAAAATGATCATTTTATTTTAGTTGTTATATAAATTGAAACAGTAACACCTTTGTAGCTTTAAACTATGTCTTGTCTTTACGGGGCAATTTTTTTTTAGCTCAGATGGTAGAGCACCGGCCCCATGTGTTGAGGCTATAGTCCTCACTGCAGGCGGCCGTATCCTGCATGTCACCCCCCCCCCCCCTCTTTTCTACCCACCATTTCCTGTCTCTCTCTCGACTCCATTAAAGACAAAAAAAAGCCCCCAAAAACACTTAGAAAAAAACAAAAAAACAATGTCCAGAGTTAAGGCTAGTTGTGAAAGTACTATTAGCTTCAGCCTCCTGGTCCCTGTATGTTTCTCATGATTATAACTGTTAGGTATAATAACCAAATCATTAATGTGCTAATCATGTTAAGGCCTATTTATAAAGTATTTTTTCCTTGTACCAATGTACCTAGTATGAATCTGTACGCCAATCTATACAACCTGTAACCTAAGGTGTTTATTATTATTATTATTATTATTATTATTATTAATACTATAACACTGTTACTGTCACAAAATCAACACTGTCATTTATTAACATGTCATTTTAAGTGCTGTGCTGCTGCTGCTGCTTTTTATGGTGACAGACTAAGTTAAAAACTTTTTAACAATTTGATCTGAAGTCTCTTTTCTGAAGGAACTCAAAAACATTGAAAATTTAAATTAAAGTTTCTTGTTGTGTCCTGTTCACTCTTTGTTCAACAATTATTGTACTCAACCAAAGTACTGCCACAGCCCCTCTCTGGTGTGAATCTGGTTTGGACAACGTGACAACATGATGGTTTATCACCTGTTTCGGTGCCTCCGCCGCTGTGTTTCAGGTTGGCTATGGCTTTCTGCAGGGATTGCTGGGTTCTGTGGGTATTCAGCTCCCAAATGGTATTTGGGTCATTACTGTACATCGTCAGACCTACAGGTAAGGCAGAGCATGTGTTTTTGTCTGTCATTTCAACTACAAGACAACACAAAGTGCTTGCTTGAGACTTACGTACAAGCATTAGAAACATATTATTATAACATAAATTAAAAACAGTGAAATAGCATTGAAGAAAAAAACGGAACTAAAGTAGAAACACAACAACAAGACATAATCCAAACAAACGTCTGGAATATAAAAAAATATTACCAAACTGGAATTTGTCCGGGCCGATGTCAAAGCTTCCAGTGATGGCCGAAAGAAAGTCACGGATGTCACGAAAAAGCTCCATGCTGATGCTTCCAGAATCATCCACCAACAGCACAATGTCAGTCTTGACTGTAGATTTACACTGAATGTCTGAGGGGAGCAGGACAGGGATGATTATGGGATACAACATGCAAACAATCAAATACAGATCTCAGCACCCCATTTTAACCAGATTTCTTCATATGATTATTTGTGCCACAACAGACAGGAGGAGAGATGCAGGAGTAGTTGTGAGGAGAGAGGAAATAAGGAGAGAGGCCATCCACATTAAACATATCTGCATTCATGAAGCCTGCATTCATTAGATGTGGAGTTGTGTGAGGTTCTGATTAATAGCCAGTGTTTTCCTGGTTTGGAAAGGCAGCAGCTGAGAAATGAGCTGCTGTGATGGGGATGGCAGCAGAACATGCATTAGCCACTTGGCATCTCATCACACAGCTTCTGTGTCCACAGGTAAGACACCCACTGTAGATAATTACCTCACACAATCCTACTTCTAAAAGCCAGAAATATCATTTTAAAGGGATACTTCACCCAAAATTCAAATTTCATTTTCTACTCACCCTCATGACGACTAAGGGCTGGGAGAAGTTTCAGAGTCCCTTCTTCAGAGTGCCTTCTTGGAGTTACAGCGGGGCTCGGCGCAGCACTGCATGTCCATACGGACAGTTGCGAATGGGCCTCACTTTTTTTCGTCCAAAAAGACACACCAAAAAACATCCAAATACCTCCATAGTGCTCGTCTGTAATGTCCCTCTTGTATTGAAGCCCCAACATGAGAAATTGTTCCGAAAAAATGAAATAAGTCTATATTTCAAGCTTGTTTGTAGCGGAAGCTCCCAGTGTTGCTCTGCCGGAACTGTGTCTGTGCAAATCGCGCAAGATTTGCACAGACACAGGAAGAGCAGTGAACTGAGACACTGGGAGCTTCCGCTACAAACAAGCTTGAAATATAGACTTATTTCATTTTTTACGGAACAATTTCTCATGTTGGGGCTTCAATACAAGAGGGACATTACAGACGAGCACTATGGAGGTAGGCCTATTTGGATGTTTTTTGGTATGTCTTTTTGGACGAAGAAAAGTGAGGCCCATTCGCAACCGTCCGTATGGACATGCAGTGCTGCGCCGAGACCCGCTGTAACTCCAAGAAGGCACTCTGAAGAAGGGACTCTGAAACTTCTCCCAGCCCTTAGTCGACATGAGGGTGAGTAGATAATGAGTGAAATTTGAATTTTGGGTGAACTATCCCTTTAAAGAGAGAGACAGTGGTTTTAGATCATTGTTTGGGAAAATAATTGTGGAGCATGGTTTAAAGCAGAAGTAAGCGATCCGGTCGTTTTGGCTAATGCTGCGTTCGAGGCAGGCTTTTGAAACCGTAAATTACAGCTTCAAGTTACGACTTACTACTTTGTAGCGTTCAAGGCAACCCACTCGTGTTTTTCTGACCTGTTTTACCTGTGAAAGTCACTGTAACGGCCACTCGTAACTTCTGACCCGTGAACTCGTACCAGATCGAACTGGTACGACTTCACAGGTCGGAAAAACACGAGTTACGGGTTGCCTTGAACGCACCATAACGTCTTGTCAGCCGATGGAGTTAGCAGCCCCCGCCCTCGTCATGGATCTATTGGTCCTCGTCCCTACGTCACCACATTCAGGCGCATCCCTTGGCTGCACACACAGCCCTTTATGCCGTTCTCTCTCCTCATTGGATAAAAACTGTAGGATACGAGAAAAGTTTTCTCCTGGGCTCAGAGCAGAGCAGAGTGACTGACAGACCCGTGTTTCGGTCCAAACACTCTATGTAAGTGATTGCTGTCGGAAGATATAACTATTTAAGACTTATATTAACACAAAAATATCTTTTTTTATTACTTCTGCTTTAAGTTTTGTTGTCAGCATCCAGCTGGAACCAGGGCCCATATTCATTGTAAGAGGGGATGGTGGAGCTTTTCACACCTCAGCCCAGAGCATACAGCAGCGGTACTCAATAGGCGGCCCGCGGGCCGCATCCGGCCCGCCAAACCTTCCAATCAGGCTCGCGACTGAGTTCTACATATTACTGTATATTGTATTTCTCGGGCTCCGTGCGCCTGTAAGTCAATGCGCTGGGACATGGAAACACGTGCGGAGCGTTTGTGTGTGCCTGTGAGGCGCTGCACTGGGATACAGAAACGCCGACGAACCCAAATCACCATGCGCGAGTGTTTGGGGAGCGGGCTGGACTGCAGGGTTTTCCCTGCCTGTCTGCAGAGACCCTGGGTGATTTTCACCGCCGTCTTGGTTCAACTGTGTGTGCATCATGCATGGGGGGCCGTTCAGATGAAGCGTCTTTTGCGCGCGCTCAAACCCATTCAATGTAGTCACTCAAAAGCCGTAGCCTCGCGCATTTGATGAGACGCGATTGTTATTCCGTGCACGTCTGCGGCGCACAGCTGCACGACCTGCTTCTCCCCCGGTGTTGTGTCCCGGTTCCATCGGCCTGTGTCTCTCCTACTGTTTCCCACTGAGCTCTGCCTCGTTTGAAAGGTGAAGGAAGCCCGTGTGTGGAAAGACGTCACCTTCGAGATGTAGAATGTGTATTATAGAAGAGAAACACACATTTCAGGACCAATGACTTGTATCCTCAGAACAGAGTCAGACATGTCCTGTGATGGTCAGCCTCCTTTCATATTTAAGCTGAAAATCACAGGGCATGTCTGAGGATACAAGTCAGCAGTGTAAAGCTCCAGCATGATATGTAATGATGATATGATAATGTTAAGACATTTACAAAACACCGTGAAGTGTATAAATAAAAATTATGTGCTTACAAGTAAAATAAACATATTTAAATTATTAGATGAAAAAGGTGAATTTAATTTCAATCTAGGCCTATTTGAATGTGCGGCCCCCAAGGTGTCTGTTAAGAAAAATTCTGGCCCTTCGACAAATGTATTTGAGTACCCCTGGCATACAGTATAATATCAGTAAGGAGACCAAATGTTGTGTGAATACAGGCCCAGGCCCTGGATGACACACTGTTGCCTCAATCAGTGGCACCTTTATCTCTCTTCTTGCTCTCTGTTTACCTGTTGCCTGGTTGTTTACTGCAGCCTGGAGTCCTAAGGAGAAAATCAGAAACATCCACTTGAAGCAGCATTTTAATTGGAGCAGAGATGGGGCTGCAGACTGAGACAACACCTCTATAATGTGCTTATGGTACTAATGCTCTATCTACAGCTTACTGTTGCGCAACAAGGTGCGGGGAAAAGACCAAACAAGGGCTGCTCAGAGCCATAGATCGCTCTGGGGCTGCTCTGTGCTACTCTGATCAGAGCGGCACCCCTAGTAGCAACAGTCTGTTTTACTTAGCAACGGTCTGTTATACAGTAGACCAGTATATAGACCAGTACAGATCAGTAGCCTACACCATAGTCCAGTAAAGGTCTTCCACACACATTTCATATACACACATAATCATCTATCACACTCACACCCTCAATATTCTTAATCAACAAAGAAACTAGAAGGAACATCACCTGGACTCGTGCATTCTCACAAGTTCTTTAATCCAGTTCATTATAGAGTCCTTAAAATAACTTCCAAAACATTTTGACTTTCACATGTTTCAGCATGTGAATGTTACAGACATTTAGAATGTGTGTGTGAAAATGTATAGGCTAAATGTGCAGTTTGTTGTTTTTCATGTGCAGAACAGTCAAAATGCCAAATAATGAAGGGTCATTTTTCACATCAGAACATAACATCACAAACAGTAAACTTGAATAACAGTAGGCCGCCTATAATGTGATTCATTTGCCAACATTGTCAGAGTGAAGAGAAACAGGAAAGCAGGAAGATAATAACTAGTAATAACCAACATAATAACGGCTCCTTCTCATGTGTGTGTGTTTGTTTGTAGATCATTTAAAAAATATATATTGTTCTTTATACTACACCACATTTATTTGGCCACTGCACTTACTTTACAAATGCAAGTTTTACTTACAGACCATAATATGGGATGCCGTCTGTAAAGCTGCTCATGCTGAAAATAACTGCAACATTTTGTCACATTTAGCCTCAAACCATTACACTATTGTGTTTTTTTTTTTTTGCTGCAGGCTGCACCGCAAATTGCCCTCCGGGGACAATAAAGATCTCTTGACTTGACTTGACCATGTTTAAAAAAAGTGGTATTTTTTATTATTTTTGGTATGGAATTTTTGAAAGTCACTTTTTAGCACATTTAACAAAATATTTGTTAAGTTTGAAATGTATTAAATAGTTAAATCTAAATATTAAATATTACACCTAATTGTTAAATGTTAAAACTAAATACTAAATCTATATCTAAATCTAAAAAATCTAAATTAAAATGTTAAATGTTAGATTTAGATTTAACATTTAGATTTAGTATTTATATTTAACATTTAACATTTAGGTGTAACATTTAATATTTAGATGTAACTATTTCATAAAGTTAGCATGTGTTAAATGTGCTAAAAAGTGACTTTCAAAAATTCACACCACTTTTTTAAACATGGTTTGAGGCTAAATGTGACAAAATGTTGCTGTTATTTTCAGCATGAGCAGCTTTACCCACGGCACCCCATAATGAAGAAGTGTTAATGTGGTGGGTTGTAAAAGATCAGCATATTGAAATCACCTCCTTTCCACAATTGGTGTTTTAATGCACTACTCAACTCAAATGAAATAAGAGCAGAAAAACCTATTCCATCTCTAAGTCACTCACATCACACATGTTAAAAAAACATCTTATTGTGTTATTATGTGTGTATACAAGATGTTACAGGCATGTCTGCTAGCCTTTGCCCCCATAAGTGCAGCTTCTACATCCATTACTATATTAATTCCATGTTATTTATTTATATAGTAACGTTTGGGCAACTATAATAACATGACTTGTGGTTCTGTCATGTCCTGTGATTACTACATTACATTGTTATTATACCATTTGAATACATTTACAATTTGCAAAAAAAAATACAGTACAAGTTCTACCTGAACTCCACAGCAGCAGCAGCAGCAGCAGCAGCAGCAGCAGCGCCCGTAGGTGAGCCATGTCAGCACAGCTCTATGTGTCAGTCTCCGTCTGACTCCCCCTTCTCTCCCTCCCTCTTTTAACAACATTTTGTGTTTCTGTCTATTTCCTGATCAAGCTGATTGGCAATTTCTTAGAAGCAAAACAAATTAAAGATTAAAAAAGAGTTAAGGGCAGAGTTTCCTGTCTTTTACAGAGGTCAGATTTAACCCTTATTTCTCCTGTATGTCCCCTGATTAACCATGCATAGTACATTATATATTATGACTAGAAAGCCCCTTACAAATGTAGTCATTTTATGTTGCAGCAGATAAGTGTGGGTTATTTATCTCACAGCTTGCTTGTCCTGCTTTCACTGGCCATATACAAATTTGTGCTGTGCAGCCTATGTATAGGAGCCACATCTGTTTATTTGTCTGTCTACGTCAGGTCTCCACAGATGGCAGCTTCTTTCTAAGCAGGGATGTAGGTAATGAGGTGATGCATCATGGGATGGAAGGTCATGCGGTTTTTACCGCTCGCTTGTTCGCTCAGTCACCTCACTCCTTTTGTTTTCCAGCAGCATCGCATTATCATTTCTTTTTTGCATCACTGCAGTTATGTTTTTGTTGTAACTTTTGACTATTAACTGGAACATCACCCGAATGTGGACAAGCATATGGACAGTAGTTTGTTTCTCAGAGCGCTTCACAAACAGTCTCCTACACCCATGCAGAGCGACTAAAGGAGGGCACGACAGTGACTATATTTCATTTCATTTCATTTATTCATTTTTTGAGTTGGGACAATGCTGGACTTAGCATAACTGCTAAATTTCAGCCATACTGTGGATACGGCATGGATCTTCGATGGTTAATTATTAATCTTTCAAATGCATAATATCACTTTTGAGAACTCACTCCTCACCAGTCATAACTCATTCAACTGTGAACAACACACAGATATTAATCACACATTTATCACAGTAGAACTTACATGATGATTTTTGATGTGACCTTTTAACCCGATGTGGCAGAGTGGCCCACTCATTGTTTGTTTTTATATTTTGGGTGTAGTGCTTTAGGGTGGAATTCCACTTTCATTTTGGGTGTAGTGCTTTAGGGTGGAATTCCACTTTCTTTTCCTGCCCACTGTGTCACCGTCTGGGATCAATCTCCCCCTTGATTAAGGGGCGGCGCACCGAAAATTATATGTGACGAGGCTCACCTGGTCCAGGTGCGTGTCCTCCTGCCTCGTCTCAGTAGCGTCGTCAGTGCAGCTTCGTCTGGCGTGACGGCGGCAGTGTTTGTGTGGCGGTGAGGTGCAACAGGCTAATCCAATACTTTTCATGTTCTCCGGTAAGTTTTCCTACCAGTAGTTTATTGCTCTGCATCTGTGGCTTGGCATGGTGTTTATTGCACTCTCTGCTTGTAGCAGAGTCGGCTGGTCGTCTGGCTGGAGCGTGAGGAAGGAGTTTGGTCCTGGGGGCTTTTGTGTGTGTGCGTGAGTGTGGCGGTTCACACGGCCACACAGTGTCTGCTCCTTTTGCTGCTGGTTGTGCCTCCGCTCTACGTTGTCAGGTAGGTCTCTCGATCTCATTGTACTGCGCATCGGCGTTATGTAGCAACATGGCTGACTATCCTTGGCTTTGCAGCAGTGTGGCCCGACTACGTCGGAAGTGGGAGTGTGGTCTGGAAGCGGGCGCGAATGCTTTGCGTGCGTGGTGGTCAATTTCTACGGTAGGCTGTCTCATTGTTTTGTGCTTTAATGTAATGTGCCTTCTCTAGCTGTTCTTAAATATGACTTTGCCGCCTCTGACCTGTTGTCTACAGCGAAGCTGCCGTGTTGTAGTGCACCTCCCCCTGTGCCGGAGCCCTGAAGCATCCACGTCCCTAACGAAGCGGGCCTCTACACTGCCAGGGTCCCTACTGCTGTTCTGTCTGAGTTTCTTTTGTTTCTTTTCTTTACAAGCTCATATTATTAGTTTAGTATTTAATAATTTTTATTTTGGTTATTTGTTGTGGGTATGAGCGTGAGGTGCAGGCCTGTTGCCTAGCACCTGAACCCTGTTAAAGCTGCAACTGCGCTGTGCCCCTGGGCGTAGTTAGTTTGGGTATTTTGTTTCTTTTTTTTGTTTTGCTTATATATTCAGAGGGTTCGAGAGTGTGTGAGTGGGTGTGTGTGTGTGATAAAAAGAAAATATTTTGGTGTATGTATTTGGGCCTAGTAATTGAAGCCTTTAACCGTTGTCTCTTCTCTCTTGGGTAGGAGCTGCTGGTGCCACAGAGGCAGGAGACTGACTGATCCCGGTGGTGGCGGTCCCCTTCACTCCCCTGTACAGTAGTGCACTTTGGTGTGACCAGTGTGTGTGTGTGTTTTTCATGTGTGGTGTTAACATAAGGGCCCCTTTCCTCCCCCCTTATCAGCAGTCCTCCATGCCAGTGAGCCCTCAGCCCTGCACCTAGCACTTTAATTGACACGTAATATGCTTCAAGTGGCCCTGGTTAACTTGTGCAATATTCCTGATTGATTTTATAGCAATTCGAATTGTATATTTTTTTAAAAGAACATTGTCAATAAATTGTAATCTTTTCTGGAATCACGTCTGCACGCTGTGTCTTTTAAACCTGTGTGTCCTTTGGGGTAATAGAAATTAGTATTTTACCTAAATTTCCTGGGGGCGAAATTCCCCCAGGTGGCGTTGTTGGGTTCAGTAAGGAAGTAAACTTAATTTCTCCTTGTAGCATTGCCACAACTTGGCGTTGTTGGCAGGATGACACTTTGAAGTCAGACGTGTATTCCTTTTTGTTTTCTTTTTCTCACCTTACTTTCATTATTTGGGTTTTGTTTCCTTTAAAAAAAAAAAAAAGGAAAAAAAGAGCTTGTGTTTTTGTTTTGTGTGTAATTAGTCAGACAGAACAGCAGTGGGTTAACCCAGCCCTAAACACCATCTTCTAAATTTATCTAGCAGGTTTTCTGCAGCTCCACCTCTGGTACCATGGAGGAGGAACTGCAACAGCTCAGAGAACAGGTCATGCAGCTGAAGGCAGACAATGAGCGGCTCTGCCGGGAAAGGGAGGCCTCGCGGGCTGGTTCAAGCGCGGCTGCTCCAGCCCCTCCTGTCCCGGTGAGTACTGCTCCAGGAGCTGATGTCAGTGCTACAGTAACAGAACGATTGGTGGTAGTGCCTCGTGACCGTAGGTGCCCAATCTTTAATGGTAAGACCGGTGTAAGTGTGAATGACTGGGCAGAGGAAGTCCAGGCCTGTATCCGTGCCCGTCGTCTGACGGCTGCTGATCAGGCCCTCTTTATGTTTGATCATCTTGAGGGTGAGGCGAGGGAGGAGATAAAATACCGCACCAGAGCAGAGCAAGCAGACCCAGACCAGATCATTGCTATCCTGAAGGACTTGTATGGTTGTACCCGCTCCTATATAGCTTTGCAGCAAGCCTTTTTCGCCAGGACGCAGCAAGAGGGAGAGACCTTGCAAGAGTTTTCCTTGGCTCTGATGGACCTTATGGAGCGGGTAAAGCAGCAGGCGCCTGATGGTCTTCTTAACTCTACCGTTCTGCTTCGAGACCACTTTGTGGAGCATGTTCTCGATGGCGCCCTTCGTCGGGAGTTGAAACAGCTGGTCCGGCGTCAGCCTCAGGCCACTTTGATAGAGGTACGTGCGGAAGCTCTCCGCTGGGAAAGGGAGGGATTCCTAGGGGGCGCTAGAGAGCGCAGTCATTCTCTCCCGGCCATGTATGGTCTGCAGTATGGAGTCCAAAGTAGTCCCTGTCCACCTTCGGCCATTCCACAGAACTCCGACCTATGTGAGTTGAAAGAACTTTTAAAGCGACAGCAGGAACAACTTAATCAGCTCACTCAGACTGTGGCCTCTTTGCACACCACTTCCTTGCCACCTCGCCATAATCATGCTGGTCCATTGATCTGTCGTAGATGCCATCAACCAGGCCACTTTGCAAGAGAGTGTCATGGCCGGCAAGCTCCTCCTCAGGCCCGTGCTAGTTCTGCCTTCGGCCGAACCACCCATGAAACCAGACAGGCTCCTTCTGCTTCCCAGTCGGAAAACTGAAACCCACTGAGTTGCAGAGCCACAGCTCAGGTGGGGAGTCGACGGGCTCAAGGGAAGGGACCGTGGGTAAATTAATGTCATCGTGTCCTCATTTGGATCTTTTGATGAGTGGTGTTACGGTCCCATGCTTGCTGGACACTGGGTCCATGGTGTCCACCATAACAGAGAGCTTCTTTTTGGAGCATTTTGCCCCATGGGGTCACAATCGCCTCCAGTCTTGTCATTGGCTCCAACTTCGAGCGGCTAACGGCTTAGCAATCCCGTACATTGGCTATCTTGAGCTGGACGTGTCACTGTGTGGCAAGGTATTTCATGGATGTGGGGTACTGGTGGTACGAGACCCCCCTGGTGCATCGTCTTCTGTCCCTGGGATCTTGGGGATGAATATCATCCAACGATGTTACCAGGAGCTTTTTGGTTCACACGGTGCAGGGTTGTTTAGTCTGCCTGCCGTGAATCAAGCTCCTGATTTAGTTCTTGAGGCTTTACAACAGTGCCACCAATCAACCACTCTCCCGTCAAGGGATCTCTTTGGGACTGTCAAGGTCCGCGGCCCAACGCCAGTGCGTATACCCGGTGGGGTTACGCAGTTTATTGCAAGCACATGTCCTGAACAACCTTCTAGCTCTGTCGTACTTTTTGAACCCCTGGCATCTGGGCTTCCAGCGGGACTCCTTGCTTCCCCCTGCCTTATTCAAGTTGTCCGTGGTACTGCTTACGTCCCGGTAGTCAACGTGGGTACGGCTGACGTCCTCCTCTACCCACGCATCCGTCTGGGTACCCTCAGCCGTGCCCAAGTGGTGAGTTTACCCACTGGGGTTACAGAGGTGAGGTCAACCACAGCTACAGTTTCTTCTTGTACGGCTGAGGTCCCTGTACAGAGTGGAGTAGAGGAAGTAGACTTGTCCGCTTTAGCGCCTGAGCACCAATCCGAGGTGCGATCTCTTCTGCGCAGGTATAGCTCGGTCTTTTCGGCACATGACGGTGACCTTGGTTGTACCAAGCTCATTTCTCACGACATACCAGTGCTTGACAACGTCCCTGTGCGACAGAGATACAGGCGCATTCCCCCCTCGGAGTATGAGGAAGCCAAGGCCCACATTAATCAGCTTTTGGAGGCCAAAGTCATCAGGGAGAGCAGTAGCCCTACGCCTCCCCAATTGTCTTGGTTAGAAAAAAAGATGGCAGTTTGCGCATGTGTGTGGACTATCGCCTCCTTAACAGTAAGACGAGAAAAGATGCTTTTCCCCTCCCTCGTATAGAGGAGAGTTTGGATGCCCTCTCCGGTGCGTGTTGGTTTTCGACCTTAGATTTGGCCAGCGGGTATAATCAAGTTCCCGTGATGGAGCAGGACAAGCCCAAGACAGCTTTTTGCACACCCTTTGGCCTCTTCGAGTGGAATCGAATGCCATTTGGGCTGTGCAATGCCCCAAGCACGTTCCAACGGCTGATGCAAAGAATGTTTGGGGACCAGCAGTGTCAGTCTCTTCTTTTATATCTCGACGACATTGTTGTGTTTTCTTCTTCCATCACCCAGCATCTGCAACGCTTGGAACTTGTGTTGAATCGTCTACAACATGAAGGCTTAAAGGTCAAACTGGGAAAATGCGCTTTCTTTCAGAAAGAGGTCAGCTATCTTGGGCATATCATTTCAGGGGAAGGTGTTTCCACCGACCCAGCAAAAATTGAGGCGGTTGCCAAGTGGCAACGCCCCCGCCATGCTACAGAGCTGCGTTCATTTTTAGGATTTGCAAGTTATTATAGGCGCTTTGTAGAGGAATTTGCGAAGGTTGCAGCCCCTCTCCATAAGCTGGTAGCTGAAGTAGCTGGGACACAGGGCAAACGACGCCATAAACAAGATCTTGGTCCGTCATGGACACCCCAGTGTGAAGAGAGCTTTGAGGCTTTGAAGACAAAGTTAGTCTCAGCCCAGTTCTGGCATACGCAGATTTTTCCCGCCCCTTCATTCTGGAGACTGATGCGAGCCATGGTGGCCTAGGAGCCGTCTTGTCCCAAGAGCTTGAGGGGAAGGTTAGGCCAATAGCCTATGCCAGTCGAGGCCTCCGACCAACCGAACGAAACATGACCAACTACAGTTCTATGAAACTGGAATTCCTTGCCCTCAAGTGGGCGATGACAGAAAAGTTTCGTGAATATCTGTTGGGGCACCAATGTATCATCTTCACTGATAATAACCCGTTAAGCCATCTTCAATCTGCTAAACTGGGAGCCACTGAGCATCGGTGGGCTGCGCAACTGGCTGCCTTCAATTTCGAGATCAAATATCGATCAGGCCGGAGCAATGGAAATGCTGACGCACTTTCCCGGCAGTACATCTCAGGTCCCACCGCTGTTGAGCAGGCCCTACCAGGTACAGCCGTTCCAGCTGCACTTCAGCAAGCTGCCCAACCAGTTGCAGTGACCCCAGTAACTCAGTCCGTGATATCTGCCCTTCCATCACATACTCCTTCAGATATTCACTTGCTACAGCAATCCGATCCCCTCCTACAGGAGGTCTTGGTCTTTTGGAAGCAGCAGGTTCAACCGACTTTGAGAGAAAAGCGGAATTTGTCTAAACCAGCTTTGGCACTCTTGCGACAATGGGATCGTTTGGTGGAGAGGGATGGCATCCTTTATCGCAGAGTTTTTCGCTCAGATGGTGGTGAAGAGACTCTCCAGCTGGTCTTGCCAGCTCGATTGAAGCAGGAGACGCTGAGGCTGCTTCATCAAGCACACGGCCACCAGGGTATTGACCGGACGACGGAGCTGGTACGAGAGCGATGTTATTGGCCAGGGATGTGCTCAGACATAAAGCAGTGGGTACAGGAATGTGAGCGTTGTCAGGTCGCAAAAGACTCCGGGCCAGTTGCACACAGCTTTATGGGACATTTGCTGGCCTCCCGGCCAAACCAAATCGTTGCCATTGACTTTACAGTCCTGGAGCCTTCCCACACTGGGTTGGAGAATGTTCTTATAATGACAGATGTATTTAGTAAATACACTGTGGCTGTCCCAACTCGGGACCAGCGTGCACCCACTGTGGCCCAGGTCTTGCTTAATGAATGGTTCTTTAAATTTGGGGTACCTAACCGCATTCACTCCGACCAAGGTCGCAGTTTTTGAGAGTACTTTGATTCAACAGCTCTGCTCTCTGTATGGGGTGGAAAAGTCCCGCACCACCCCATACCACCCTGCAGGAAACGGACAGTGTGAGAGGTTCAACCGAACTCTACACAACCTCCTGCGTACCCTACCTGTCTCACGAAAACAGAACTGGGCCTCCTGTCTCCCGCAGGTCCTTTTCTGTTATAACACCACGCCTCACCAGGTCACAGGAGAGTCTCCGTTCTTTCTTATGTTCGGACGTGAACCTGGCCTTCCTGTGGATTTCCTGCTGGGTCGAGTCCAGGACCCTGTACCGGGAAGGGTACAAGATTGGGTGGCTGAACATCAGGTAAGACTTAGGGTAGCTTTTGAGGGGGCACATGATCGGCTGTTGGCAGCGGCTGGTCGTCGCAAGGAGCGGTACGATCAGCGGGTTCGTGATGAGCCTTTGTGTGTGGGGCAGCTTGTCTACATGCGAGACCACAGTGCTAGGGGACGTCATAAAATCCATGACATTTGGAGTCCGGTGGTCTATCAGGTTCTGGAGGTGCCCCGTGGTGAGGGTGCGGTGTACGCCATTGCACCCGTAGATGACCGGGAGAGAGTGAAAAGGGTGCACCGTAACATGCTAAAGGCCCAAGTGGGGCGTGATAAGGTTGTCCCCCCCCAGTTCCTTCGTCATTGCCAGTGGTGCCAGAGGATAACTTGTCGACTGAGGATGACCTATGGGTGTTGGTCACTGAAACCCCGTTACCATCTGCTGCCGATGCGGTCAGAAACCCGAGGTCCATAGAGTCTGGTGCTGCACCTCCATGGAGGGACCTGCCTGCCTCCGAGCCACCTCTGGCGCAGGGACAGTCTGGAATCCCAGTTCCTTCTCCACCCCTGGTTGATCCCGCCAGTATTAGTCAGCCCGTCCTTCGCAGAACAGGTCGAGCCACTGCGGGCCAGCATTCTAACGTCCATCGTCTTCCACGGGCTGTTGGTCATGTTGATGAAGGAACAGTTGACCCAAGGGCAGTGTCTAATGTCCAGTATGTTCCCCACCGGCCATGGTGCTAACTTCAAGTTTGCTTTAGGTTCATCGCCGGGACGGCGATGCAAAAGCTGGGGGTAGATGTGGCAGAGTGGCCCACTCATTGTTTGTTTTTATATTTTGGGTGTAGTGCTTTAGGGTGGAATTCCACTTTCATTTTGGGTGTAGTGCTTTAGGGTGGAATTCCACTTTCTTTTCCTGCCCACTGTGTCACCGTCTGGGATCAATCTCCCCCTTGATTAAGGGGCGGCGCACCGAAAATTATATGTGACGAGGCTCACCTGGTCCAGGTGCGTGTCCTCCTGCCTCGTCTCAGTAGCGTCGTCAGTGCAGCTTCGTCTGGCGTGACGGCGGCAGTGTTTGTGTGGCGGTGAGGTGCAACAGGCTAATCCAATACTTTTCATGTTCTCCGGTAAGTTTTCCTACCAGTAGTTTATTGCTCTGCATCTGTGGCTTGGCATGGTGTTTATTGCACTCTCTGCTTGTAGCAGAGTCGGCTGGTCGTCTGGTGGAGCGTGAGGAAGGAGTTTGGTCCTGGGGGCTTTTGTGTGTGTGCGTGAGTGTGGCGGTTCACACGGCCACACAGTGTCTGCTCCTTTTGCTGCTGGTTGTGCCTCCGCTCTACGTTGTCAGGTAGGTCTCTCGATCTCATTGTACTGCGCATCGGCGTTATGTAGCAACATGGCTGACTATCCTTGGCTTTGCAGCAGTGTGGCCCGACTACGTCGGAAGTGGGAGTGTGGTCTGGAAGCGGGCGCGTATGCTTTGCGTGCGTGGTGGTCAATTTCTACGGTAGGCTGTCTCATTGTTTTGTGCTTTAATGTAATGTGCCTTCTCTAGCTGTTCTTAAATATGACTTTGCCGCCTCTGACCTGTTGTCTACAGCGAAGCTGCCGTGTTGTAGTGCACCTCCCCCTGTGCCGGAGCCCTGAAGCATCCACGTCCCTAACGAAGCGGGCCTCTACACTGCCAGGGTCCCTACTGCTGTTCTGTCTGAGTTTCTTTTGTTTCTTTTCTTTACAAGCTCATATTATTAGTTTAGTATTTAATAATTTTTATTTTGGTTATTTGTTGTGGGTATGAGCGTGAGGTGCAGGCCTGTTGCCTAGCACCTGAACCCTGTTAAAGCTGCAACTGCGCTGTGCCCCTGGGCGTAGTTAGTTTGGGTATTTTGTTTCTTTTTTTTGTTTTGCTTATATATTCAGAGGGTTCGAGAGTGTGTGAGTGGGTGTGTGTGTGTGATAAAAAGAAAATATTTTGGTGTATGTATTTGGGCCTAGTAATTGAAGCCTTTAACCGTTGTCTCTTCTCTCTTGGGTAGGAGCTGCTGGTGCCACAGAGGCAGGAGACTGACTGATCCCGGTGGTGGCGGTCCCCTTCACTCCCCTGTACAGTAGTGCACTTTGGTGTGACCAGTGTGTGTGTGTGTGTTTTTCATGTGTGGTGTTAACATAAGGGCCCCTTTCCTCCCCCCTTATCAGCAGTCCTCCATGCCAGTGAGCCCTCAGCCCTGCACCTAGCACTTTAATTGACACGTAATATGCTTCAAGTGGCCCTGGTTAACTTGTGCAATATTCCTGATTGATTTTATAGCAATTCGAATTGTATATTTTTTTAAAAGAACATTGTCAATAAATTGTAATCTTTTCTGGAATCACGTCTGCACGCTGTGTCTTTTAAACCTGTGTGTCCTTTGGGGTAATAGAAATTAGTATTTTACCTAAATTTCCTGGGGGCGAAATTCCCCCAGGTGGCGTTGTTGGGTTCAGTAAGGAAGTAAACTTAATTTCTCCTTGTAGCATTGCCACACC
>NW_028220570.1:0-5147 GCF_045865225.1 Trachurus japonicus | reverse complement strand
CAGAGATGGCAAAAGTACCCAGATTCTTTACTTGAGTAGAAGTAAAAGTACCTGTGTAAAAAACAACTTCAGTAAAAGTGAAAGTACTGATCCAAATATCTACTCAAGTAAAAGTAAAAAGTACAGGCTCTGAAATTTACTCAAAAGTATTATTAAAAGTAAAAAGTATTTCCATTGCACGATTCACTGCAAAGCAAATAACCACACGATAATTTATCTTGAATCCATTTCATCAATGTTATTGTTTAAACAAACATTGTTCACATAGCCTAAGTTTACCTGCCGGACACAACATGTATCCTAATGTACTTCACTATGGTCAATCGTAGGCATTTGTATTGTACACTTCAGGTTTACACATCACACTTATGAACATTAAATTTTGGACCAGGATTGGCTTCTAAACTGTGGTGTCACAAATAATGCCCGTATCCCAATTAATAATCTTGTGGATTGAGACACTTTATGGGGGTTATTATTTATGGCCCTTTTCCACTAGCGCAACTCGGCTCAACACGTCTCTATTAGTTTTGTTTGTTTTTTTGTTGTTGTTTTTTTTTTGCTTTTCCATTAGAACTCAGCTCAAGTCGAACTGTAATTTTATTTTGCCGTAAATTTATTTTGCCGTGGAAACCCTGATATATTAAAAAAAGTAACGAGCATTTTGGGGAAAT
The DNA here is from genome assembly GCF_045865225.1 of Trachurus japonicus. Classification (NCBI taxonomy): domain Eukaryota; kingdom Metazoa; phylum Chordata; class Actinopteri; order Carangiformes; family Carangidae; genus Trachurus; species Trachurus japonicus. Next base: position 4,473 of record NW_028220570.1, on the reverse strand, counting down.
GTAAGGAGTAGAAAGTACCGATATTTGCGTTAAAAATTTACTGAGTAAAAGTAAAAAGTTGTCAGAAAAATAAATACTTCTAAAAGTACAAAGTACCTGACAATTCTACTTAAGTACAGTAACGAAGTATTTGTACTTTGTTACTTGCCATCACTGCTTAAAGCAGAAGTAAGCAATATTTTTGTGTTAATCTAAGTCTTAAATAGTTGTATCTTCCGATAGCAATCACTTCTATAGAGTGTTTGGTCCGAAACACGGGTCTGTCAGTCACTCTGCTCTGCTCTGAGCCGAGGAGAAAACTTTCCTTGTATCCTACAACCTTTATCCAATGAGGAGAGAGAACGGCATAAAGGGGCAGTCCTCTCTGTGTGTGCAGCCAAGGGATGCGTGTGAATGTGGTGACGTAGGGACGAGGGCGGGGACTGCTAACTCCATCTGCTGACAGGAAGTTAGCCAAAACCACCGGATCACTGACTTCTGCTTTAACCATGGTGTAATACATTTTTCTCTAGTTGACATCCCATGATGTCTTTTTAAAACCCTGCGCTGACCTGCGTCCTCTTTGTCTCTCTCTCTTTCAGTCAACATGACCCCAGTGGACCAGCTGGACCAGCAGTGAGCGTGATCCAGCTGGAAGAGCCCACACCAATACACTCTTATCTGCAGTGAGTAATCTACAACCACAGTATAATGTAACAGGCCGTTGGGTAATACTATGCTTGATACTGTGGATGGTTCTGCTGAGGATGCTGTGGTGTTATGGACGATGCTGTTGTTGATTATGTTGTGGATGACACTGTTGTTGATGATATGAAACCAGGGCCGGCTCTAGGCATAGGCGATATAGGCGGTCGCCTAGAGCGCCAACTGCTGGAGGGGCGCCGCCAGTCAAGGGGAAAAAAAACACTAAGTGAGGGCGCCCCCCTCACTTAGTGTTTTCTGTGTAGAAACCCCCCCCCCCAAAACAAATAAATAAACAATGACAAACAGCTCCAGCTCTGTATTCAGACCTGCTGAGCTCTCAAACTAGTTTTTTTTTTTTTTTTTTTACCTCTCAAACAGTACCACAGTGACAACACATATAGGGTACATTATATAGGCTAAATATTGTAAATTTTGTGTGTTTTTTGTCTATTTATATACATCGTGTGAAAGATGAGTTATCACATTAATTTTTGATCCAGAGTGGGCTCAAATTCAGTTTTCTTTTCTGTACACCTTTAACCAGAACTGCAATGCACTTGGTGCTGGACTGTATGTTATGAACAGTATCGTCCTCTACCTGTCCGTTTGGAGGGCTCTTCTTACAGACAGTAGTGTTTCCTGAGTGTTTTTTTCCTACGGTGGCCCTGAGAGCTCAAGAAGAGAGCATAAGAAAACACATGGAAACAAATTTGGCATATTCATCATCAATGTGACAACGCATGTGTATCCAGAGATAGTTGATATTTGGAGAAAATTTCTCATTTAGGGCTACACACATCTCATGAAGTTTGAAATGTAACGTGAAGTCAATATTTAGCTTCTGATATCCCACATTTGAGACATTTGGTGAGAATGACAGTTAGGCCTAACATTTATGCTCAAAAAGCACTACACTTATCGCCTTATATCATACAGTATATTCCACTGCTTTTGTGAAGCCCAGACTTTCGTATACCCATTTCAAGCACCACAACAGTTTGTTCTCATGATTGTGAAGAGACTGATTTTTTCATGTCTTCACCCAGGATTTACTCAATGCAATTTTACTGATTGTTGTGCAAGTTGTGTATCTCAGGGTCAGAGGGGACATAGAGATACACTGCTATGTTATCATTATGATCATTATGATCATTGTTGGGGGGGCGCCTGAGAGTAATCTCGCCTAGGGCACCAAAATGGCTAGAGCCGGCCCTGTATGAAACTCAGGGCCCGGGGCCAGATCCGACCCCACGATACATTTTTATGTGGCCCACAAGAAAATTTCATATTGATGTATGTGATTGAGTTTGACATCCCTGATGTAGATGATGCTGTCGGTGGTGTAAATGATGCTAGATAGAGCTGTGGATAGAGTGGATGATGTATGAATCATAGTGTTGATGAGACATTAAAACAAGAATTTTCTGGTGTTTTTTATGTGATGAAGTTGTGAAGTGGATGTCTTCGGGTCTACAACAAGGCAAACACAAACACCAAATGAAGTTGTTAGAGGGACCTTCACAGTCCTCACCAAACATCTGGTGGGAAGTCCTAAACCTATTATTCGCTACTGTGTCAACAGCAGCTTCTTAATAATTCCTGGCAGCTTCATACGTCTATAATAAAACTGAATCAGAGGAGAGAAGAGAGTGAATCATATGGTGCAGGATTCAGCGACTCATCCTGAAAATAGATAGAAACAAGCACATTACATGGTGCTAATACAAAATGAAGATTAATTAGTTATAGAAATGGATGAATTGAAATGTTATGTGACTCATGCATTAAACCCCCAAAGAACTGACTGATCTGGTCCAGCTGATTCTGATTGTGATTCATGAGGAAAAGACGTCAGTGACTTTGAAGAAAGAGTCACTGCTGGGCCACAGTGCAAAAGATGTTATCACGGGTGTTTCCACAGTGGGACAGATTATTTATCTAACTGTCCGTATCTGAGGTTTTATGAGTTGATGGCTTTATGACTCACACTCTGCCATCCTGCTCCTGACAGGTCACTACCCACATGCCCACTAGATGTCCCCGTCACGTACCTGTAGTCTAACAGTGTCAGAGGCTGGAGGCTGAGCTGACCTCGTCCGGCCCAGACCAGACTGGTTGCACAGTGATAGTCTGACAGTTTTGTTGTGAGGTGACAGTAAATTGACTGCAGGGTGTTTGTGTTTTCTTTGCAGGAACTGTGATCTGGATATGAATGTGAAGGTGAACACTGCAGCTGAGAGGATTAATAAGTGCAAGAGCAACAACATGGTGTCAGACCTTTCTCCAGAGGCCCAGCCTTACACCAGGGTGAGACAAACTCGTACACACACACACACACACACAAAACTGCAAAGCTGTAAACCAGTCATTTTTTAAACAGAATAAAAACTGTAGAGTATACAGTTGCGTGTTATACTGTATTATTGAGTGTATCAAAACAAGAAATGGAGATAGTAATATACTATACAATAATAATAATGATAATAATAATTAATCAACCCCTAGCTTTTTTTGGACATTTAATGAAAATAACATAGAAATAAAACGATTTGTTCCTCTGTTTGTCCACTTACCCGCAGGTGTCTCGTACTCCCAGGAAGGCGGCTACCTTCGGGAAGCGCTCCAACTCAATGCGCAGGAACCCCAAAGCAGCAGTTGCCAAACAGGGCTGGCTGTGCAAGCAGGTACTAGCTCTTCTCTCTGCTCGCTGTTTTTATGGGAGAGCTCACCTTTAGTTTATGGGAGTGATGGGAACTGTAGGATCCAGTGTCGATAAACAACATCAGCTTTTCACAGAGGGAAGAGCTGAGAGAATAACAATAAGAGCTGTTTATGTAAATCAGCACAGTGCTGAATTTAAATGACCCACTGAGACGGTGAAACAGCTGTTATCAGTGGATAAAGATTTATTTAAAAACTAAAGAAACTGAAATGTAGGAGTTTAAATTTCTACCTCTTGGCATCAGAGCCCGTGTCACACTGTGTTAAACAAACAGAGGGAGATGCACCAGGTTAGTGTCTTCTCTTAAAGCAGAAGTAAGCGATATTTTTGTGTTAATATAAAGCTTAAATAGTTATATCTTCCGACAGCAATCACTTACATAGAGTGTTTGGACTGAAACACGGGTCTGTCAGTCACTCTGCTCTGCTCTGAGCCCAGGAGAAAACTTTTCTCGTATCCTACAAGTTTTATCCAATGAGGAGAGAGAACGGCATGAAGGGCTGTGTGTGTAGCCAATGCGCGTGAATGTGGTGACGTAGGGACGAGGACCAATAGATCCATGACGAGGGCGGGGGCTGCTAACTCCATCGGCTGACAAGACATTATGGTGCGTTCAAGGCAACCCGTAACTCGTGTTTTTCCGACCTGTGAAGTGGTACCAGTTCGATCTGGTACGAGTTCACGGGTCAGAAGTTACGAGTGGCCGTTATAGTGACTTTCACAGGTAAAACAGGTCGGAAAAACACGAGTTACGGGTTGCCTGGAACGCTACAAAGTCGTAAGTTGTGACTTGAAGCTGTAATTTACGGTTTCAAAAGCCTGGCTGGAACGCAGCATTAGCCAAAACGACCGGATTGCTTACTTCTGCTTTAAGTTATTCACAGGTTGAATAATAAATTCCCATTTGAAGCCAGGTCAAGACCCTGTTTTTACAGAACAAGTCTCTCAACGGAGCTGTAGGACACTTGTACCAGTGGAGCAGCACCTGACACATCAGGTCATCGCTTCTTGTCTCTCCGGGGATGATGATGATGATGATGATGTTGTTGGTGATGATGATGATGGTG
>NW_028220569.1:0-29409 GCF_045865225.1 Trachurus japonicus | reverse complement strand
TTTCATCATCCCTCATCCTTTTTCTGTCAGTCTGACCCTCAGAGAGCTCCTCTTTTATTTTGGAAACTCGTCTTCCACATGGAAAGTGGTGCTCCTGTTCTTGTTCCTTTATCACAGACGAAGTACTGTAAGGTTTTCTTTTTTTACCTTTACATTTTTCGAAGGCTGTCATCCGTCTTTGTCCGAAGCGTCGCCAGGTGTCTTTACAAGCTGATGTTACGGAGGCGAAGTCGTCGACCACGCCTCCCGCTGTCAGGTGGCTCCTCCAGGACGACGTTCCAGCTGTGCGATGATAGCATGTAAGCAGTGGTGGACAGTAACAGAGTAAATTTACTTGAGTACTGTACTTAAAGCAGAAGTAAGCGATATTTTTGTGTTAATATAAGTCTTAAATAGTTATATCTTCCGACAGCAATCACTTACATAGAGTGTTTGGACCGAAACACGGGTCTCTCAGTCACTCTGCTCTGCTCTGAGTCGAGGAGAAAACATTTATCGTATCCTACAGTTTTTATCCAATGAGGAGAGAGAACGGCATGAAGGGCTGTGTGTGCAGCCAAGGGATGCGCGTGAATGTGGTGACGTAGCGACGAGGACTGTTATGGTGCGTTCAAGACAGACCGTAACTCGTGTTTTTCTGACCTGTGAAGTGGTACCAGGTCGATCTGGTACGAGTTCACCGGTCGGAAGTTACGAGTGGCCGTTACTGCTCCTCAGGGATGGGTTAAATGCAGAGAAAGAATTTCACTGTACTAGCTGTATATGTGAGGCAGGCTTTTGAAACCGTAAGTTACAGCTTCAAGTCACAACTACGACTTGGTAGCGTTCCAGGTAACCCGTAGCTCGTGTTTTTACCGTCCTGTTGTCTGTGAAAGTTCCCTATAACGGCCACTCGTAACTTCCGACCCGTGAACTCGTACCAGATCGAACTGGTATGACTTCACAGGAAGGAAAAACACAAAGTACGAGTTTCCTTGAACGCACCATGAGTTAGCAGCCCCCGCCCTTGTCAGGCATCAATTGGTCCTCGTGCTACGTCACCACATTCACGCGCATCCCTTGGCTGCACACACAGCCCTTCATGCCGTTCTCTCCCCTCATTGGATAACACTTGTATCCCACAAGGAAAATTTTCTCCTCGGGTTACAGCAGAGCAGAGTGACGGAGAGACTCGTGTTTAGGCTGAAATACTTCATGTAAGTGATTGCTGACGGAAAATAGGACTATTTAGGACTTATATTAACAAAAACATTCCACTGATCAGTGGAATGTTTTTGTTAATATAAGTCCTAAATAGTCCTATTTGTTAATATAAGTCCTAAATAGTCCTATTTGACGGAAAATAGGACTATTTAGGACTTATATTAACAAAAACATTCCACTGATCAGTGGAATGTTTTTGTTAATATAAGTCCTAAATAGTCCTATTTTCCGTCAGCAATCACTTACATGAAGTATTTCAGCCTAAACACGAGTCTCTCCGTCACTCTGCTCTGCTGTAACCCGAGGAGAAAATTTTCCTTGTGGGATACAAGTGTTATCCAATGAGGGGAGAGAACGGCATGAAGGGCTGTGTGTGCAGCCAAGGGATGCGCGTGAATGTGGTGACGTAGCACGAGGACCAATTGATGCCTGACAAGGGCGGGGGCTGCTAACTCATGGTGCGTTCAAGGAAACTCGTACTTTGTGTTTTTCCTTCCTGTGAAGTCATACCAGTTCGATCTGGTACGAGTTCACGGGTCGGAAGTTACGAGTGGCCGTTATAGGGAACTTTCACAGACAACAGGACGGTAAAAACACGAGCTACGGGTTACCTGGAACGCTACCAAGTCGTAGTTGTGACTTGAAGCTGTAACTTACGGTTTCAAAAGCCTGCCTTGAACACAGCATTAGCCGAAACGGCCGTGCCGCTGTTATCTGCTTTAAGTACCTTTAAAAGCAAGTACTTTTTTACTCTTACTCGAGTAACATGTTGACTGAGCTACTTTTACTTGTAACGGAGTACATTTTGACCAGTAGTATTTGTACTCTTACTCAAGTACTGGGGTCGAGTACTCTGTCCATCTTTGCATGTAAGGCCCCTCATCCAAGTTCATCGTCCCCCTCACCGCCAGGTTTTTGATCCAGCGTCGGTACCCGTTTGATGACAAGAACCTTTGACAATCCCGAAGACGTCAGGAACGTTTTCAGCCTAATGTGATGAGGAGAGTTCATGACAACCTTCGCCAACAAAACCTTTTCACATGCTACTGCTGAGTGCACTTTCACTCTCAGAGCAATTAGAGATGTTCATTTTGAAGTGCAAAAACAAGCTGAAGCCACAATTACACACTGAACAACAAGTCCGAGCTACATTAATCCCTTTTTAGTATCCCTCGGAAAAACTTCCGTTGTGTTATTATTTGCATGTTTTCTTTGCCATGAAGGGCCGCCACATAAGAGTGATAAATTGAACCTTTTTACATCTCATTACTAAAAGCTTCTTTCAGCTCCTAAATATAAGGTGATTAAACCTTGGTTGAAGAAAAGCTGAAAAACCTGTGAAAGGACTTTGATTTTTAGTGCAACTACAACTGCCAAACTCTCTATTCAGAAGAAACCGAGGAAAGTTTCGGGTCTAATGCACACAAACACATTAAAGTCATCCATCATCACACACAGCACAAATCAGTCACAGTCTCCAGGGAAACTGACAGTCAACATGAAATATGACGTTAAAGAAAAAAAGAATCAAAACAAATGGTCAAAAGTCATAAAGTCTCAGAGTCACAATAAAAATGGAGCTATCCACCACTTTCCGGAGAACGACGCTGGGTGTCGCCATGACACTCCATTCATTACATTTTAGATTAACGTTAGCTGTTAGCCGTTAGCAGTGTCTTAAATAACTCAATAAACAGCCCATGAAAAAAATATTTTTTCCAGCGGATATCCTAGTTCCAACATGACTGAGCTAACTGGAGTAGTTTCATGTTGTGTCCGACAACGGGAGGGTTTTAACAGCTGACGTCCTGATGTATGTTTGCTGCTGCTGTTAGCCGTCAGCAGCAGCAAAGCTAACGGCTACGATAGCCATGACTAGTTGCAGAGGCGTGCCGTGCACACAGAAGCGGTGGTGTTTGTTCGGTAATTCGTTTTGTAGACTTGACAAAACATCAGATTAGTCAGGGCGGTTTTGGCAGCCCGGAGCCCCCACATTTGGTGCCTACACCGGTGGCTAACGCTACCAGTTAGCCGCTCGCTAGAATGCTACTACGGGGTTGAAAACCGACTTCCGTTGTGGTGTGACGCAATGGATCATGGGAAAATAAAGTGTTGGATAAGATGAGGTGTTGATGTTAAAGGGATAGTTCGACATTTTGGCAAATTTGCCCACTGCCATTATCCCTATAGTCATAGCAGTAGGTTCATTACCTTTAATGATCGGTGCATGTTGTTTTGAGATCAGCGGGGCAGAGACGTGAGCTGCTCAGTGAACACAATGGAGGTACAGGGCCCCTGTCCCTCATCAACCTCATCAAATACACAATCCAACAACTCCAAAACGCTCTGGTGGACAAGTTGTGACCTGCACATTCACCACGCTATGAGATAATCATGTAACATTACTGTATGTAACATTACAACACATTAAGAAAATACTGCGCTTTTGAAATCACTCTGCCCAGCAGCCGTGTCTGGAAAGTAGTTGCGGCTGCATTTGCCTTGAAAACAACTCTGTCTCGTACATGATTATCTCATAGTGTGGTGAATGTGCAGGTCACCACTTGTCCACCAGAGCGTTTTGGAGTTGTTGGATTGTGTATTTGATGAGTTTAATGAGGGAAACCAAGAAATCCCATGAGCCTCCGTAGCGTAGCTCTGAGCAGCTCACGGCTCTGCTCCGCCGTTCTAAAAATAGCTTGCACCGAAATAGTAACGAACCTACTGCTATGGCGATGGGCCAATTTTCCAAAATGTTGAACTCTCACTTTAAACCAACTCCATCGTTGTCAGTTTAACACCCACCACAAATCACCTTTTTCTGTCTTGAACTTAGATAAACTTCTGATAGAGCAGACTGTGTGTGGGGTTAGTGACAAATTCACCTCACAGCGCCTGTGTGTCTCAGAATGGACGAGTTGTACAGGTGAAGCCAGCAGGTGAAGCCAGCAGGTGCTGCGTCGGGTCACCGAGGTCTGCAGAACAAAATCTGCCGACTCACGGCTGTTGGGATATTTTGCCAGAGTTTGGACAGGGGACGTGTACCGTTCACCTCCAACGTGTTGGCTGAGCAGCTCACGTCTCTGCCCCGCTGACCTCAAAACAGCTTGCACCGATAATTAAAGGTAACGAACCTACTGCTACGACCATAGGGATTATGGCAATAGGTGAATTTGCCAAAATGTTGAACTATCCCTTTAAGGGCATCTTGTTCTCTTTACCCTGCTATACCTTTCCTCTGAACACCAACACTCTGCATTTAAACTGAAAAAGACTCTGTCTGTCCTTTGCTGTTGACATCAAACTGTAAAACAGATCTGTGAGAAGAGCAGCGCTGCCTTCGAGACATATTTGTGAAAATAAAACTCTGACACCGACGGAGGTCCAGAGCACACAGGAGTGTTTCTGCAGAATTGATGGGACCACTGGATAGTTTGGCACAACTTTAGCACATCTGCTCCTCATCACAGGTGTGTGTGTCTCTTTTGGGTTCTTTATTATCATTAAATGCCTCAATTAAATATCCAATAAAAATAAACTTGGACTGGCGGGCTGCCTGATTTAATTATGGAACAACAGAATAACTCAAGTCTGCGACTAACGTGCGGGCTCAGACGACGTGACAGATCAATTCATTAACAATAATTAGCGATAATAGGAAACTAATTCAACATTGCAGCGCGCAGCTTATCTGCTTTTGACACAACAGGAATGTGAGGCAGCGCAACCGTAAGTCGGAGCAGCTGGGGAGAACCAGAATAGGCCACTTATCTCTGTTTGCTTCTCAGGCTGAATCCTCACATTTAACTGGAACTCAGATTCATGAGATTTATATGAGATTTATTCCACTGAAAAGTTTCTATTTGGCAAAATATCCGGCCAACACGTTGGAGGTGAACGGTACAGGTCCCCTGTCCAAACTCTGGCAAAATATCCCAACAGCCGTGAGTCGGCAGATTTTGTTCTGCAGACCTCGGTGACCCCGACGCAGCACCTGCTGGCTTCACCTGCTGGCTTCACCTGTACAGCTCATCCATTCTGAGACAGACAGGCGCTGTGAGGTGAATTTGTCACTTCCCCCACGCACAGTCTGCTCTATCAGAAGTTTATCTAAGTTCAAGACAGAAAAAGATGATTTGTGGTCGGGATCAAAGGGATAGTTCAACATTTTGGCAAATTGGCCCATTGCCATAATCCCTATAGTCATAGCAGTAGCAGTAGGTTCGTAACCTTCATTTGTCGGTGCAAGCTATTTTTAGAACGGCGGAACAGAGCGGCGAGCTGCTCAGAGCTACACTACTGATGAGCTGATGAGATTTCTTGGTTTCCCTCATCAAACTCATCAAACAACGCTCTGGTGGACAAGTTGTGACCTGCACATTCACCACGCTATGAGATAATAACAGAACGTTACCAGACAGAGTTGTTTTAGAGGTTAATTCATGCAAAACCGCTGATGCACGTTGCCTTCAGGGACAGTTTTTCAGCAAGCAGTCTCTGAATTTTCCTCTAAAACAACTCCGTCTGGTAACGTTCTGTTATTATCTCATAGCGTGGTGAATGTGCAGGTCACAACTTGTCCACCAGAGCGTTTTGGAGTTGTTGGATTGTGTATTTGATGAGTTTGATGAGGGAAACCAAGAAATCTTATCAGCCTCCGTAGCGTAGCTCTGAGTAGCTCGCCACTTGGCTTGGCAGTTCTAAAAATAGCTTGCACCGACAAATAAAGGTAACGAGCCTACCGGTATGACTATAGAGATTATGGCAATGGGCCAATTTGCCAAAAAAGTTGAACTATCCCTTTAAAGTTTCCACCTGATGAAAGAGAAGTGAAAAATCAAGTTTGTTCTGGAGGCTGTCAGGTATTAAATAATGGTGTTGAAGACAAGAGCGGAGGAGTTTGTAGAAACAAGTTACTTTTCTTTCAAAAACTATTACCATACAATATGAGAAACTCTCTGCCTGCAGGCAAGACACGCTGCGTTTGTCACACCTCCACTACATTTGTTAAGCTGAACCACAGGGCTATTCTGACACAGATAATTTGCCCGTGCAAAGGCCAGGTAAGAAAAGAAATACTTTGTCCGGAAAGTAGAGGAGCTCTCAGAGAGTAACACGCCTCCAAATGTCAAGCAGCGTACATCAGACCTCGGAGAAAGAAAAAACAGATTCATTGGTACATGAGTTTTTCCTCCTGGCGAGTGGGTGGAAATTGGTTCAGTAATTTTTACATAATCCTGCATGCGAACGACTCAACAGACATGGATGTTAACATAACTTCTCTATGCATCCTGACATCGAAGCTTAACACAATCCCAAAGACCTAAAGTTTGCAATGAATGTCAAAAACTCCTGAATGAAACCAAAATGAACTAAATTTTTATTCAAAAAAGGTGACTAGACGACCGTTTGCGTGGAACTGTTCTTTAGCTCAGTGTTGTTTTGTTATTGGCACTGAAGCTCAGGTAATATGTTCATCACTAATATCGGGACATTTCATAGATTGAGCACAACAATGCAACAAAAGGGAGGAAAAACTGTTTCTCACAATCACTGCTTATTAAAGTAAACAAGAGATAAAAACCAAACAGACATTTTCTCAAGTCGTGAAAACCATTTTCTCAATCTTTACACACCTTTGAGCAAGGTTTTTAACCAAAATGCCCTGTGGCTACTCGCTGACAAAGACACAAAGCTGGATTATGGGTCAAAGCAGGCTACTGCTCAAGAGCCACAGACTCCCTGTGCCAGTTGAGTTTGCAGTTATTGATAAAGTGCAAATTTGCTTCTTCAAGAACAACAGTATAGTGGCTTTAAGGTGACATACAGTATGAAACCAATCTCATCAAGTAGGTCAGTACCAAACTCTAATTTCCCTTTATTGTCTATATAATGAAGCTGTCGTGTCACCTGATGTGTGCACTGCTCTTGACATCTGATTGAAGTGAAATATACAATGTAAGAGCTTATAGGAGCAGGGAGGTTAATAAGGGCCTATAGCTTCTTTTTGTCTTGGGGCCTCCCATGTGTTAATCTGGCCGAGGACCCTGTGGTTTGTTGTGAGAAGCTCCAGCTGTGAGTGTACTGTATATAACTCTGTGAGGGATGGATGGAGGCAAACCGCTGCTGTCAGGGTTTCCTTTATAAATCAAAAGCTTCAGACTGAGCTGGAACACAAAATGAGAAAACGAATGGACGTCATGCTGTGCGATGACAAAGCTGAGGTGTAGCTACACTACTGTAGGAACCTACTGTGCTTTCATATTCACATTACATTGATGCTCACAGGGAACCACAGTTTATGTAATAGCTAGCCTACTGTACACCTGACACCCACAACACACACCTGTGATGAAATACTCAATGTGTTTGTTGTGGCATAGATATTTGAAGCTGCTGACAACAAAATATTTAGATCCGTGTCTTTTCGTCTCAAATTAATCATTTACTGATTCAACAACTCAGAACATACAGTAGTTAAATGTAGTGGAGCCAAATGTATGCTCCTTATTATCCAAGGTTGAATTAAACAGCTAGCTAGCTTGTCTACATGGAGCAAGTAGCACAGTTAGGTCTCAAAACGTGCCTCATTGTTTGTTTTTCTTGGTTTTATAAACAATAAAATAAGAATAATCAGTTTTTCATACTTGTTGTCACCACAGACCTTTAAAACATCTTCGAAAATTTAGCAACATATCAGTTAAAGCCATTAAATAAAGCTCAAACAATCATACCTTTGTCATGCAACGTCTCTCGTTAGAAAAAAAAAATCCGGTCATTTGAACCGTTCGTAAATTTAAAAAACAAGTGACCAATCACGATGCGCAAACAGCCGCTGTCGTTTGACTGACAGTATCTTTATCCAATTGAATGAATGGGGGCGGAGGGGGCGGGTCTTAGAAATATAATTAATAAATCTGATTGGACGATCGTTCAACAGTGATGTTTCCATGGAGATTGTCAGCGGTGCTGGTGACGGTTGAAATGCAAGCTTCATTTTCAAACGAACAAAACAAAAATACCGTTTTGTACGAGATGTTTTCAGAGGAAGAAACCGAAAAATTACTAACATTACTTCCTTCCCCCTTCCTTCATGTAAGTAGTCAATTTTAATGTTTTAATGCCCCCGCTTTTTATTCAATGAATTTGATAAGGGTGAACATATGATGGAAATCATTATATTGAATCAGAGGGTCAATTTCTGTGCCAAATTAATTCGTTTGAAATAAAATGATAATTTTCCAGTTTCTAAAATGCCCAAAATAAATGTATTCCTTCCTTTCATTTTTATTTGATTTGTAAGTTTTATTTTATTAAATGGGCATAGCAAACAAGTAACGTTACTGTCACTTTGTATCCTTATGATGTTAAAAATATATATAAAAATGCTGCTGACCTTACCTTGCCTTGCCTTCAATAAAGTAGATGCAAGAGAATATTTTTGACAATCTGTTATGTTATTTATGGAGAAATAACCTTGTTTCCAGTTTGTAAAATGAAAGGTTTTGCTTTGAATAGACAATATTTGACATTTGGACTCTTGATCGGGCGAAACAAATAACCTCTGATGGAAGGTTTAATCAATGCCGTGACATTTTAAGGACAATATGTGTGATATAAGGTTTTTGCACCTTTGATGTGCTCTTTGATAAACCAGGTACACATGATGTGTCCTGTTTGCACCTGAAGCCCTCATTGTCCTGGTGGCTGTGATGTGACAGCTTATGAGCCTTTTCCTCGATCATGCGTTAAACTGATAGTGAATCCCGGAATCTGTAGGGAGACAAAGCCTTTTCCCGCTCTTCCTTTTAAGTTGTGCAAGAGTTAGCATCGATAGGGCCCATTTCCCGCCTTTCGAATTGCGGACGGGGTTACAGCACCAGACAAACCGGGCCCTCTAATAATAGGGAGCACCTGGCGCTTTTCAGATCACCATTCATGAGTCATTAGGAGGGAAAATTCCCTGAATCCGTTTGGGGTTGGAAGGACCTGCATGCGCTGCTTGGAGAATGTGATGATGGTGTGAGCCGTGGACAAAAGCTACAGAGGAATAGCAGAGAGCGAACTGGCACCTGACTTTTTCCAGCTGACATCTCTGGCTCTCAGACAAGGATTAACATCCAATTTGCCCCTCTCTTCCTGGGCTCAAGTCTATCCCAACAGCTCGGCACTTCAAAGGGGCAGATAAAAAGGGGGCGATGGATGGTCATTCTTCAGGGGGAATTGGCTTAGTGAAGCTCTGTTTAAAATGGCAGGGAATACAAAAAGGAGAGCTGTTTTGATGTGCTGCGGAGTGTGAGGGCCCGGACAGCTGTACAGTATACGACCGCACCTTCCTCTGTCCTTGTGTGACTGAGCTGCACAATGCTGCCGTGATGCCATTATAGCAAGACAGTGTGCAGCCTTCAGCGCAGCAGACAGAGCACAGCAGTGGTTTGGACAGGCGTGTGCAAATGTTGGAGAGAGGGGGAAACCTCCTGGAAAGTAAATAAGAACACATGTTGAGGTGGAAATGAAGGTTTAAATTAATTCTTTTTTTAAAAGAAAATCTATCCGTCTCTCTGTTGTTTGTCAAAACTTTGGTGGAAGACTTTTGGTCAGAGCTGTAAAGACCCCAGTAGTATTAGACTGGTGCGTTTGCGCGTGCATGTGAAAACTTTTGCGCGTGCACGTGTGAGGCGCGTGCGTCCGCTCATGGACGCGCAGGGGGATCGATCCCCCCTCCCTCTTATGCGGGCACCGGCCCCCCTCCCTCCTTCCGCCGTCCGTCTATGCAAAACCTGTTTCAAAACCTGTTGCAGCCAAATGTATTGTTTTATAGCTCATACTAATGGTAATGAAAGAAGTTCAAAGACAGCATATTTTTAAATCAACATCATTAGGTGTATCCTGTTTGATTACTGTGAGGTGTGACAGGTATCTATTATACATGAATAACATCAATGGTCGTATCAGCCGATACCGGAGGAGAAGATATGCATCTGAACCATTCACTCGCGCAACGGAAGGAAGGGGTGGTATGCGGGGCGGAACAAACACCTGTAAACATAACGTCACAGTGTCAGACCGCCTCCTGCCTATTGTTTTGAAGAGGGATATAAGCAGCAGGTATCCCTGAAGATGTTACCAGCAGCCGACCCAGCAGCACCATCGGACCTCCGCACCAGCACCGGCAGAGCAGCTATAAAACACCGCGACAATGCAGAACACAGAAGCCGGCGAGCCCGCTGCTACACACGAGGGTATGTGTGCTGATGTTCTGGATGGAGCGCCCCGCAAAAAGAAGCGTGTCAATGAGGGTGATGCGCTACAGTTTGCTGATAGTGTAACAGGGGTTTTTAGGTATGTCTATACAGTTAAATACGTGGGTGGCAGAGTATATCTGAGTGTGGGTGATGACAGCGTCATTGTGTATGGTGTCGGTGGAAAGCAGGGAATGGGGCTTCGTGACTGGGCTCATTTTTACGATATATTACACTCAAAGTTCCACAGTAGTCCTCTGCATACTTACGCGGAGTTTTATATGTCCCGATGGCACAGCCCTTCCGGAGTTGAAACATATCGGGCATGCCACAACGGGGCAACACTGTATCTTACAGTGTCTTTAGACCGATCAGCCACCGAGTCAAAAGACTTTAATGATTTATTTTTTGTACAGTGGTGCGACAGAGCGGCTGTGTGCTCATTGTTTGATGCGCTACAAGAGGCCATCAAAAAGGACACGACCATCAAATGTTTTGAAAGCGTTAGAAAGCGCCTTGTTTTTGACGATGTGTGCGCTGAATCGGATAATGCATGCGATGGCGTCCTGTGCTCGCAGACGGAGGACCACACCTCCCTGAGGACTGTGTGCATCATCTGATTTGGTAGGTTTTGTTTTTTTTTTTGTTTTTGTTTTTGTTACCGCGCAGGAGGGAGGTGTGTATGTGTGTGTGTGTGTGTGTGTGTGTGTGTGTTGAACTTGTTAATTTATTGATTTCACTCTTTTACAGGTACTAACTCCGCATCCTGTCAATCACCATGTTCACTACAATCGCATCAGACAGACCTGCTGCAGGTGGAAGCAAAGCGGCGTGCATTCATCATATCGCGGACTATAAAGCTGGATTCCCCGCCCGAGGACACAAGCACCTTAAATGGTGTCTACATGGACCATGACGATGCATTTATGCACAAAGACATATCCGCAAAATTCATGGAGTGCGTGAGAACAGTCGTGTTGACTTTGCTCTACTATCCTATGAATAAACTATGGCAAGAAGAATGCTTCGGATGCCTGCATAAACATCCGAGTCAGAAACATCACAGCTGCGTGTACGACATTCCCGGTTATTATTATGTAACAAATTATGATGCTATTCTCAAGCGTCTGTGGAACGAGAACTTTATCCCTACAATCAGATCATACCTGTATGGGAAACGCATCCTCTGCAGCCCTGCCAAGATAGCAGGAGCGGTGGAAGTCATTCTGAATGAATTAAAACAACATGACAATGTAATGACTGTAATTAACAATACGGTAGACGATATTGATCAACATGGGTGCCCATGGGCCCTCGACATGCTCAGAAACACATGGAAATCATCATATTGATACCAACACAAAAGCTGTGCCGATCTACATACACCAGCCCCTATGTTACTTTTTTTCAATAAAAACCGCTTGTTGAACACTACTCGTACTCATTTGTGATTTATCTCAGCCATGAACACCACACTGCATAAGATTTATTACAACCCAGCCCACCCCGGTGGTCTCGGCGGTGTGAACAGACTTCGACAGGCGGCCAAGGAGTCTACAGGAACTGCTCCAGACTTGAACACTGTACAAACGTTTCTGGCTGCTCAGGACGCGTACACACTTCACGCCAGAGCAGCTAAACATTTTCGCAGAAATAGAGTCTTGGTCAGTGGTATTGACAAACAGTATCAGGCAGATCTGGTGGATATGAGCGAATATTCCGCAGACAATGATAACGTGCGATACTTATTGACATGTATAGATGTGTTTTCCAAGTATGCGTGGGTTAGATGTCTTAAGAGCAAAAGTGCCAACGATGTCGTAAAAGCGTTTGATCACATTCTGGACGAAGGGCGCGTGCCCATAAAACTACAAATGGACGCGGGGACCGAGTTTTATAATAAACAGTTTAAACGTCTGATGGACCGTTATAACATAACCCATTTTTCAACAATGAACGAAACCAAGGCGAGCGTGGTTGAGCGATTCAACAGAACTTTCAAGACCCGCATGTGGAGATATTTAACTTCGGTGAATTCGCGCAGATATGTGGAGGTGGTCCAGGACCTAGTTACAGCGTATAACAATTCTTACCACAGGTCCATAAAAATGCGACCCTCTGATGTAAACAAAGATAGCGAAAAAACAGTCTTTCACAACCTGTACAAAACAATCCCACAACGTAAGAATGTAACTTTTAAATACAAACAGGGTGACACTGTGAGGATATCAAAGCTGAGAGGTGTGTTTAGAAAGGGTTATGAACAGACATACACGGATGAATATTTTAGTGTCGCAGAATGTATTGCCAGAGACCCGCCTGTTTATAGACTAAAGGACATGTCCGGTGAGGCTGTAAAGGGTGTGTTTTACGAACAAGAGATACAGCTAGTGATTATCGATAAAAACAAAACGTTCAAAATAGAAAAAATCCTATCAAGGAAAAAAGAGGGACGCAGAAACATGGTGTTGGTAAAATGGCTGGGCTGGCCAGAGAAATTTAACTCGTGGATCCTGGCAAAGGATGTTGTGAATGTGTCATAAATGCGAAGGAACACACATCCGCTTATTCATTATAGATTAGAAACGGGTGCGCTATGGACAAAAAGAACGGATTCTACGTGACGCTACCCAGCAATGCATCTGCGGGCGTTTATCCAAATAACAAGATATGGCACTACAGGACTAAACTAGCCAGGCCCGTTGCTTTAAACGAACCATACGAAGTGGGAGTTATCGAGGTGCAATATCCACGAGTTTGGACATCGTTTCCTGCTTCTGATGCGCACATGACGGTCACCACTACTAATTTTAAAACAATGATTGAAGTGGATGTGGACGTGGAGCTAACGGTGGGCTACTATGATTCAATCCCGAGAATATTAAAGGAAATTAATTCAAAGTGCACACACCCGACAACGTCACGCATAAACCTAATTTACAACAACATCAACAATAGGGTTTATGTGGGGTGGTCAGATGCTGGTGTAAACAGAGTGCAAGTGGGGGGAAGTGAAAAAACAACTCTGACATTTCATGGACGACTCGCTGAAATACTGGGTTTTAAACCAGGGGAGCCGTTCGAGATTACTTCTGCATCAGTTTTTAAAAAACACATGGCGCCCCTACCGGCCGACATTCACGGAGGCAGATATAATATATTTATCTACAGCAACATAGTGGATTATCAGCTGGTGGGGGACAGCTACGTCCCGCTGTTGAGATGTATAAATATCTCTGACGAGCACAGGCACAACCCCACTCAAACCTTCGATAAGCCACACTACACATCGCTCTCCAAATCGGTGGTAGACGATATAGAGATCTCGTTAAAAAACGATCAAAACGAGCACATTCCGTTCATGTACGGTAAAGTGATTGTGAAACTACACTTCCGTCCGATAAAGAACCATTTTTAAACGGAAGGGGATAATGCATCAGCCGTACATCCGCGATGATTCCAGATATATGTCATATTATATGAATCAAGCTGGTGGTGATTTGCCTGGATTTATAGGCTCTAGCACACAGTATGGCAATGGGCTAGGGGGCATGTTTAGATCCTTATTTCGAATGGCTCTGCCTTTGTTAAAAAGAGGATTGAGCATTGCTAGGCCACATTTGAAAACGGCTGCAACTAGCATTGTGGGGGACGTCGTGTCGAATATCGCAAGAAGCAGTTTCGGCAGTAAACAGGAAGGCAGTGGACTGATTGTGCGCACGCGGACCGGTAGAAAAAGACCGCCGCATAACGCACGGGGTAATAAAACACAAGCCAAAAGACAGAGAGTGACCAGAAAGAAGCCTGCATCCAAAGGAAGCAGATCACGCTCAGCCAGGGGACGCAACTCCGCAAAAGATATATTCTAAACATTTTAAAAATGTCGCTCATACATGACCAGTCGGGAGAGTGTGTGAAAACAGAGCTGGACTTGTTCACAGTACCATACACTCAGACCTCCATTGAAAAATCCTCATATATCGAAATACCACCAGTCTCCGCAATAACGGATACTGGCCCTTTAGAATTTTACATATCATCATGCGGTGAGGATTATCTGGATCTAAACGATTCATACCTGCTTGTGAGCGTAAAGATTACCAACCCGGATGGATCCAACCTGACTCTAGCCGCAGATGTTGGATTCATAAACTACCCAGGGTGTACTTTATTCTCACAGGTTGACATTATGTTGGGCGATAGGCTTATAACGCAGTCGTCCAACACGTATCCGTACCGAGGAATAATCGAGTGTTTAATTAACTATGGAACGAACACACTCCACACACAGTTTAGCACCGGTTTGTTTCGAAAAGATACTGCTGAAAATATGAATGACGCTTCGATCACCGGAGCGAATTTGGGACTGGTTCACAGAGGTGGGTACACCGGGACCAGTAGGATCGTTGACCTGATATCACCGATACATGCGGATTTGTTTTTCCAAGAAAAGCTGATGCTTAACGGGATCGACATATCGATGAAATTTATGCGTTCTAAAGATGAGTTTGTGCTGATGACGACGGCCAACGACGCATTCCGGGCAAAGATTGTGGCTGCCAGTCTGTTTGTGAAAAAAGTCACCGTATCACCAGCAGTCCGGCTAGCACACAGCCGGGCACTTCAACACACCAATGCAAAATATGCAATTGACAGAGTGGCGTTAAAAACGTTCTCCATACCCACGGGCACCAGGACGTGCAACCAGGAGAATTTGTTTATGGGACAAATGCCAAAATTTGTTGTTTTAGGTTTTGTTGATAACGAGGCTTACACAGGCAGCTACGGGCGTAACCCGTTTAATTTTGAAAACTATGGCATAGAGTTTATTTGTCTGTACGCCGACGGCCAACCGTATCCTACTAAACCGTTTCAACCAGTTTTTCATCGAGGCCAGTACACAAGAGAGTATTTTCAACTGGTGCAGGCCACAGGCCGACACTTGAAAGACAGATCGCTAGCAATAAGCAGAGGTGATTTTGCCGAGGGATACGCACTGTTTTGTTTCAACCTTGAGGCCGACGAAGGCCACGGTGGCAACGTGTCACTAATTAAATCAGGAAACGTTAAGTTGGAAGTGCGTTTCAGAAACGCCCTGACCCGCACCGTTAACCTTATATGCTACGCTGTGTTTGACTCGGTCGTTGAAATATCAAACAGGAGACAGGTGCTTCTCGACTACTACTGAAAAATATGAACACCATCGAATTAACCAGTCTTGTTAAAAAAATTAGTGCTAGACATGTGTATTTCTTGGGAGTGTTGGCATATGACCAGCTACCAGCTCGGAAACTCGCCAGATTTCCAGTGATGGCCGTTGTCAATACTCACCCCTCATCCATGCCAGGTGAGCACTGGGTGGCCGTCTACATCACAAGAGACAAGGATGGATATTTTTTTGACAGTTTTGGTAACCCCCCAGATTATACACGATTCAGCCCCCAGATAAACAACTTTTTGGTGAATAATTCTTTAAATGTGTATTACTCACAGAAGCGTGTGCAGAGCGAGCATACAGCGACGTGCGGAGCCCATTGTGTGTTTTTTCTGTATAACATACAAAAAGGACTGTCTTATGACAGAGTGATAAAAATGTATAAAGATGATTTGTTCTGTAATGATGTCATGGTTTGCAAGTTTGTTAACATAATACATGGTGAAACGGTGTGCAGAGGGTATAATTTTACATGCGTTCAGACTGGAAAATAAAGAAGCAGTATCAGTGTATATTGTGTGTATTCGTTTGTATTTATTCAACAACATCTTATGACAGAAAAACAAAAACAACATTATTATAAACAACAACAATTTCATAGTTTTATCAAGAAATGAATACAGGGGTTTAAATATAAAATTAAAAGAAAACACAGCGTTATTCAGTAGTATTTAGAGCAAAAATAAACAAAGAATATAAAAAATAAAAAATAAAAAATAAAAAAAACATATAAATATTACATTCAGTAACTTTCCCACCCCGCAGACCCCGACATGGGTGTTCTATAAAAGAGGGGGGATGGTGTAGAATCAAATAAATTAGTACTTGTTCTGTTTCTACTTCTCCTTGTCAACCTATTGTCCGACATTGTAATGAGCCGATCAGGGGTTGAACTGGCGCTGTGATCGTCATTGCGGAGTTTAATATCTGCAATTGCACTGCGGACACGTGTGTTTGGTATAACTGACAAAGGCAAGTTTAAATCAGCCAGCGTATTTAGAAAAGAATACCACCCCCGGGGTCTCGATGCGTCAGAGACGTTGTAGGGAGCCGTGATACTCTTAACCAGATCATACACATGTGAGCCAATTATTGGTTTGTTATTGATAGACACCTCCCCCTGGTCCGACCATGTTATCACATCTGAAGAGTTTGACAACACATCCAAAATAAGCTCTGCATTTTTTCTACTTTTTTGAGGCATGTGTTTTAACACATCCAAGACTCTGTCTCTACCGGCTTGTGTTTGTGTCGCGTCGGGCACAGAGTCAGCAGAGGCAGCGTTGCCGGGGGCGACGGTTGCCTCGGCATGCGGGATCGATAGTGTTAACAGGGTTTTTTCCTGCTCGCCTTGTCTCACCA
Organism: Trachurus japonicus; assembly: GCF_045865225.1. Taxonomy (NCBI): domain Eukaryota; kingdom Metazoa; phylum Chordata; class Actinopteri; order Carangiformes; family Carangidae; genus Trachurus; species Trachurus japonicus. The sequence continues at coordinate 12,387 of NW_028220569.1, read as the reverse complement.
GTGTTAGATATCTTTGAAGGATGGATGCATATTTTTTTGCTTTGTCATACAGATTTACATTAGGCTGCTCCAACACCTCAACCATGGCCTTATCCAGCTCATTCTGAGCAGCGCTTCTTATAGACTCCGGAGGGTGTTCACGATTTTTAATCATATCCAATTGTTGCTGAGGAACTAGAAACATTTTATGAGTGTGCTCCATTTTAAACAAAATCAAAAAAAAACAAAAAAAAACAAAAACAGATCTACTTCCTCCGAACGAGATCGACGATGAAGGGTAATGCTGCTCCTAATAACGGAAGTAAAAATCCACCGGACTGGTTTACTAATTTTCTTTTTTTGACAATTTTTACCTTTTTATCAGCAATTAGTCTAATCTCTTTTTTTTTCTTTTTAAGCCGGTTGAACTGTTGACTGGTCAGCGGTATATTCCCGTTCAAAACATTTAGGGCTATTTCACATAATGAAAGAATAAGTTCGGGCCCAGACTGAACTAAAATGACTTTTCTCATCTTAGGAGATGCTTTATATAGCAGCTCCAGCAAAGGGAGGGTTTTTTGAATACGCGTCAACGTCATCTGTTTTTCTTTTTCGGGATGTACACAACCGGTCGGTCTGCCAGCAGCTCACTTCTGAGCCTTAAATGATCAGGAGTCTTGGCTTTGTAATCTATGATCAAATACCCATAAGGGACAGAGGTGGCGTCATTAAAAGACTCCAAAAAATATTTTGCGTTCCCCGGAAACATCTGCCTGCCCAGTAATGAAATTTGATATTTGTCTCGGGGGTTATTGAACAGAACGAGGTAATTTGTGTTTAAGCTTATAGTGCGGGAAGATTTGCCCTGGATAAATAAATTTTGAACCAGATAAATACAGCTGAGATTTCTATGATGAACATATTTTGTGAAAACATTTTGAACCTCAATATTGTTGCTGGCATCGTTCATTAAATCGTCGATAATGAGTAAATTGTTTTTTTCGGGTGGCAGCAACGTATCATCACATAGGGAGTCAGGCAAACCGTTTACAAAGTTGATCTCTGTGACCTGCAATAGTTTGTCGTACATCGGCTGCCAACACGAGTAAACATAGACAATGTTTTGGATAGGATCCGAGATGACACGTGATGCATTTTCAATGACGTCCTTGACAAAAAATGTTTTACCGCAGTTGGAGGGGCCACTCACGACCAAACTAAAAGGATGTTGTAACCGGTGGTCAAACCCTTGATCCATTTTTTAGAAGCCGTATGGCAGAGTCGTATAATCGGGGAGCAGCCGACGCTTGTTGTACACCACCTGCACTTTTTTAACCACTGTGTCGTTTTTGAGACGGAATGTCTTTTTATTGCGCTTGATGGTGTCTGACACGGCCGTCAACGATGTGGAAGTGTTTTTATTGGTGGTGAACGCTTGAACCAGACCCTTCAGCGACTCGGGGGTGACAACTTTAGAGTTAACAGCATTCAATGTCACACCCTTACACTTAACCTGTGATTTGCCATTCTGTGTGTAATAGGCGTAACATTTGGGCCCACCAGACACAAACTCTGTGATATAATCACCATCCTCCAGTTCATCTGTGAGATCACCCAGGTATGGACCTGTGGGTGGTACCCACTCACCAGGTTGGCTTGTGAAAATAACAGAATCAGTGTCACAGTACAAAACCCTCTGCTGCAGCTTGTCCAGGACCTCATAAAGCATAAGGCGGGCATAAGCTGTCGTCATTGCGCCAATAAACACATTGACATCTTTCACCCTGGACCCCGTGCCGTCGGCATGGGTCCACTGAACCATAGCAACATCATCTGAAATAAAACAGAACTGACTCACGTTAAAATGATCACTAAACATGAGCTGCGTAAATCGCTCGGGTTCTGTAATTAGTTCACATGATGCCATGTTGCTGCGCATGCTGAAGCGACCCCAGAGAGAGTTCAGGAGTAGTTTGTTACAACTCCTGACCGCTTTGTTGTAGCATATCTTGTCCGGATCCAACCTGATGCCTTCTTTTTCATAATAGTCGGCAATGTATTGCTCCCGGCCCTCGGGGGTAGTGACATTCTGGGGATAGCCTGACGCTTCCTGCTTGCATTTCAGAAAAGTTTTGACATAATCTTTAAACAATGTGTCTGTCTTGTTAGGGAAATGCCATACCTCATCAATGCACACCATGCGATATCCTTTTTCGAGAGCTGTTTGCAGCTCAAAGGACACCCAGGTACCAGAGAGCTGTCTCTCGCTGTCACTATGGCAACACTCACACGATTGGTTGAGCTCCTCTGCACAGGTGCGGCAAAGGGGAAACATCAGTTTAGAGTGCGCTCTGTACGGCAAAACCGGATGGTAAAGACCCCGGGGCGGAAGCACTGTACATTTAACAAAGCCAAAATACTGATCAATACTGCAAAAGTTACTATGAATAACCTGAGGATGGCCGGTAGGGTACTGTTTTCTGGCCTGCACAGTTGGGTAGAGGCTGGTGAAATCATAGTATTGAATTTTTTCACCAGCCTCTACCTTGTGGTACAGTTTCATGGCGTTTGTCCGGCCTCCAAAAAGAGCATCGCGGGGGTTCAGGCGCTCAGGTTTTCTGTATGTGGACAGAAAATCTTTGACAGCCTGATCCTCCCTACACAGCCCAGACCAGTCACACTCCCACATCACAACCACATTCATGCCATGCTGTGATTTTAAAGCTGTCACCCGTTCGCTGAACTGTCGGTAGAGCAAGCCGTATGATAGCTTAGACACAGGATTTACATCGCTCTCCACGTGGCATCTGACACAGCCGTGGTAGAAACAACCTGCAAACTCATAACATGTCTTTGTGGACTCACAGTACCCATCTACAAAGTAGGGCCCTGCTTTCTGTTCACCACCGTTAAGCGCATGTTTAATGAATATGTTCTCAGACTGTGCAACATACTCCAACCACTGAATCGATGCATTTGAACATGTTTTGTTTTGTTTTACATATGCGCCGTCGTAAGTGAGTGCAATTGTGTCTCTGGGGAGAAACAATGTTTTGTAGACGCCCATGCAGCTCGATGCCAGTGTGGCAAAGGAAAATGGGTCTATCTGTGTACACTGTAAAAATGTGTCACGGTAGATGGTGCACGCCTTTTTCAACACTTCCACATCGTTAACACAGTATTTACGCATCTCAGCCTGTAGGTTAAATGGGTCATTACAAACGGTGCTGTACCACTCCATAAACTTTTGGCGGTCATCGTCGCGCATTTTATCAACACCATAATACGAGGGGTCGGGGTATTTGCCGTCGTAAAACTCGGTTGCTTTTGTGTTAAATGTGTGTGGGAAATAGCCCTTCATCAGATCCTGAAAACCCATAGCGTCGGGGGTTTTTGCTAATCGCATTGGCAGGAAGCTGAATGAATCGATCCATCTCTGTCTGTACTGAGCGTCGTACATGTGTATAACACGGCTTCCGCGCATGGTGACAGAGGGGACTATGCCTTGTTTAACAAAGTGTTCGAGCAGTATGTAATTGTCGAAACCCGATGCATTGTGCGCTATAAATGTATAGTCGCGAAATTTTGGCCGTCTGTAGTGGCTGACAAACGCTGAAACGCACTTTGAAGTGTTGAAACAAAACTTTGCTCCGTTTGTATCTATAGCACATACAAAACATGCCTCATGCTTACCCGAGTTATATTGTGTCTCAAAATCATAATAGATGTATTTTTGTTCAGGCTCTTTTTTATCAAGAGGCTGAATAAAACACATATGTTCACTCTCCCCATTTGTGATGTCCTCCTTACAGTGCACACACCGGGGTGTTGTACAAACATGTGGCTTTTTACCCGTTTTATACAATCTGCCACAGGACATGCAATACTTTAACATACTGCAGGGGATCAGACCATGTGTGTTTTCGGTCTTTTTATGGTTTCTGTAACAGCTCTCTGATTTACAGATGCGGTTACAGTCGGCGCATTTTACGGCTCTGGATGTTCCACCCTGATTGCTACAATGTGTGAAGCACACGTTGCATAAATGTTTACAGTCATGTAACAGTGGTGTCTCATATGTGTTGTAGCAGAAATTACATACATAGCTAGCGCCAAAAAAACCCTTTAAGTTTGTAATTAAATAGTAATGGTTGTTGTGTAAATAGAGTGAGATAGTGTTTGTGCCGGGGGTGCTGGTGGTCTGGAAACACAGCACCCGTTTACGCTGTTCTGCGTGGTGGAAAATGACTATTTTAGTGTTTAAATGCCTTTCAAATTTGGTCACGTCCGAGAATGACACCGGCTGCATAAGGTTTAGACCCGCAGCCGCATGTAGACGCTTGGCATGCATCAGTTTATCAGTGTTAGATGCGGAGGCATTGGTTGCATGTGCTATACACAAAGAAAAACACAAATTGTTGTCCCGTGCGCAGTTGTCGGGGTTGTAAAGGTGATTGCCTTTTTTTGCCAATATTTGATCGTAGGGTACGCGACCCAGCTTTAGACGACCGGCGCCGCTACGGTTCTGCGCTACCGTGACTACAAATTCTAACGCATCGTCTGTCAAGGAGTCGTCGTTACTCTGGACAGCCTGGGCTACAGCCTCTATAAACAAATCCTGATTATAATCGTCGCTGTCGTAAAGCACCGTTTGTACATCGGAAGCCAAAGACGGCCCCCTCAACACAACATTCAAAACACTGCCAGGCTGAGACATTTCCAACGCGTGTGTGATAACGCCAGAGAGGCACTCTCTGACAATTGCTGGGACCTGCTCCGGATGATCAATGGGTACAGATCTCATATCAACACGCTGGTGTAGTTGTAGTGAATTAAAAGTCTTAATCTCCCGCACATCTACAGGGCCGCTCCCTGTTAACACATCCATGCATGCTGGTGGCTCATCTACTGCTGCCGGTGTTAGTGGCTGTGGCGGTGTTAGCGACACTGGTGCTGCTGCTGCTGACTCTGTGACTGATGATGATGCAGCTACAGGTGTTGGTGCGTCTGGCTGTGATGCTGCTGACTCTGTGACTGATGATGATGCAGCTACAGGTGTGTGACAACCTATGCCTAGTCTAACAGCGTGTGCATCTATCTCCTGCATCAATGTCTTCAGATCACGTAAATGCTGCTCAAATAATCTGTGGTGGTCATCATAGCTGTGGGGACTCCAAAAATCACTAGTGTCTAATCTAGCAATTTTATTCGGTGGTGGAGGCATGATTTATGTTATTGCCGAGATAGCGATATCAGCTGCTGAGTTGCAAGCCTAGTACTTGCCGCTGCCTCCACACCTAGTGCAAGTGCATGTTGTGTGGCGGTATGGGTTAATTCATGTCGTCGTTCTTCCAGACGGATTCTGTTTTGGTTTACCCTGTGTTGTTTGTTAAAGCCCTCCCGGATGGCTCTGGTTAAGATATCTATTTTATTTGGTCTATTTATGGTCTTCTTTAGTGCGCGTAGCTCCTTTTGCAGGTCGGTGATAATTTGGTGTTGTGCGTCTATCTGGTTTTCTAGATTGGTAATTCTTTGTTCGTTTGAACTAGTTTGTAAAAACGCTAGGAGGTTGATGCGATGGTAGTGAGGACTGCGAGGTGTTAAAAATGAGATCTTTTTTACCATACAGAGAATTAACGATTGTATCAAATTCTGTGTCACCCCCAAAGTCTAGCGTGTTGAGACAGGTGGGCAGTGATGGTGGCAGACTGTCCTCCACTAGCAGAGTGGGGACTGTATGTGTATGACCGAGAAGCCTACCGTCCCAATCCGCATCCGGCTCGAACAGCTGTGCACATTGAAAGTACGAATCGTTGGTATCAACGACCGCTTCTCTGTCCGTCTCTTCTTCCTCGTCCACAAGCTCCGCCGATGATGCTGTTGTAGACGGCTGGGCTGATGATGGATGTGGTGATGCCGGCGGTGGTGTTGGCGGTGTTGGTGAGACAGGTGTGGGGGTGTTGTGGGCCTCTGCTGATTCTGTCACAGGACTGTAGAGAGCAAGCATTAATATAACATCACACCCACACACACACACACACACAAAAATAAAATTAAAAAACGCATACACGTTTTTTTAAAATCTGAATGGACTGGGCAAATGTCTCTATATACATACCTGGATTGTGGACAGGAGGCTTTGTCTTCATTGGCGCACTGGGTTAGAGATCTACGCAAAGGCGCAAAATAGCAGGGTACATGGGCTCCCCCGTTTCTCTGACCTATTTTAAACATAAAACAGAGTTGTTACATAATAACACTAAGATGAGGAGTGAAAAAAAAATAAAAAAAATAAAAAAATAAATAAACAAACAAAACACTCACCGTTGCCAATTTCTCCAAGGACCGGGTTTCCCTGCTCCCGATGAATTCTTTTCTTAGGTGTTGAGCTATATAGAGAAAGAAAGAAAAATCAACACCATGGACTAACATTTTCAATCATTTTTATCGCAACGCTATTTTATTATTATACTTACATAGATTCGGAGGTGTTTTTATTTTCTATCCCACGATTCCTCTTCAATGATAGTTTGTTTTTGCTATGGCTCGGCCTGTCTGTGGAGAAAGTAAATTACTTTAGCAAAGCACATACAACCATTCTCAATACCACCGCTTTTAAAAATAAAACGTATACACACCTGGTTGTAGCGATTCCTGGGGTGTTGGTGGATAGATGTCGATATCGTCACCTCCAAACACAACGCATCCTTAATAAAAAAAGACTATTTATAATGTGTAAATAATTTATTTAAAAAAATAACAGTTAGAATATCGGATTTAATATAATTAAAAACTCACCGTAACGAGCAGCCATTTCTCTCGGAATGAAGAAAAAAAAATAGAGCCGGGTCTTCAGTTCAGTGTGTGGATAAAATAGCGAGCTTCTGCGATGTGCGCGCTGGTCTGAAATAGCGAGTAATGACTAGGGTCTGTAACGCCATATATATATATGTGGTGGTCTGGTATTTACATAAACCAGTTGATCTGGCTGTAACCTATGACGCGACACCGGTCAGCAAATAATCAAAAGTTTATTTGAACCAGACGCTTCCGCCCACTATACCGGTTTCGCCATGCTTTGAATTAGTCTATTAAATGTTTTATTTGAACCCCAGCGCATCCGCCAACTATACCGGTTTCGCAGCGCATTGAATCAGTCTGTTAATTGTTTTAGGCTATTTGAAACCCCGACGCATCCGTCCGCTGTATGGTTTCGCCATGCATTGAATTAGTCTGTTAATTGTTTTATTTGAATCCCTGCGCATCCGATCCCTTTTGTGGATGGGGGGAAATGTTGACAGACTTTCTGTATTGCTACCTCTCTCCATCCCTGGCCTATTATCTACCTGGTTTGTTAACCCCACTCACAGATTTGTACTCTGTGGGTGTTCAAATCAAAGGAGGGTTTTTTTTTGTTTTTTGTTTTTCTGGCATAAGATTCTATATCCGCTAGAAATAGTGCGACAATGGGTTGATTTTCACCCACAAACAGCAGGATATTTTTAATACGTTTTAATGAACACTATGAGTGGTAAAATAAAATAAAATAAAATAAATTTTAAAATAACACAATCGCAGCGCGAGGCAACAGTGTTGCTGCAGAATATGTCGAAAGAGGAGGCTGCTTTTAATTCCTCACAGCTCTAATAGCAGTACTTTTTAAGTATAAAGTTTTATACAATTAAACTAAATAAACTAGAGCTATACCTCCGTTTTGCTACCCCGCATCCCTCCACCCCCATGGATACACCTGATGTTGATTTAAAAATATGCGAAACCATTCCCTCTTTGTGGGCTGTTTATGTTTACAGGTGTTTGTTCCGCCCCGCATACCACCCCTTCCTTCCGTTGCGAGAGTGAATGGCCCAGATGCATATCCTCCCCTTGTATCGGCTGATACGACCATTGATGTTATTCATGTATAATAGATACCTGTCACACCTCACAGTAATCAAACAGGATACACCTAATGATGTTGATTTAAAAATATGCTGTCTTTGAACTTCTTTCATTACCATTAGTATGAGCTATAAAACAATACATTTGGCTGCAACAGGTTTTGAAACAGGTTTTGCATAGACGGACGGCGGAAGGAGGGAGGGGGGCCGGTGCCCGCATAAGAGGGAGGGGGGATCGATCCCCCTGCGCGTCCATGAGCGGACGCACGCGCCTCACACGTGCACGCGCAAAAGTTTTCACATGCACGCGCAAACGCACCAGTCTAATACTACTGACCCCCCCCAAAAAAAGAAGAAAATTAAAAATTTGAATTACGGTATTTTTTTATTTCCCTTCCAATTGTGTTGTTTAGATGAGTGCATGGAAACACTGGCACACTGGCACCACCTATAGGCCGCTTGGTGGAAACACATTGACTCCTGAGATGGTAAAGGTCTGTAGAGATGAGGAGGAACTTGGCATTTATTTATTTATTTATTATTTAATATATAGCAGCATGAAATCCCAAGATGCTGACACTGAAGAAGCCAAAGGCAGGAAATATGATGGGATACCTGGGGCCGGGCTGCACTCAGACCTTGGGCAGCTCTGGGTTTCATGACCACAGTGTGTGATGATTAGTGATGGTGTTGGTGACGGAGCGTGTTAAACCCTCCCAGAGGCTGCACAACTCGCAGACTTGACATGAAACGGTGCAGAAAAAAATCCACTTATGTTGTTGGAATATAACGACAGAGGCAGAATAGGGACCATTAGGAACCACTGATGTGATGCGATTGAAATAAGAGTCTTTTTTAACCAAGAAATTGGATCCTGTTGAGCCTGATTCATATATAGTACAATATATTTACTGGTTTGACACAGATCAGGTGATGATCCATAAGAAATTTTGACCAATTTTGATGGATAACTGCTTTGTTTTTTTTAGCAGATTTTGAATCCATCAGAGAAATGAATGGTGTCGTCGTCTTTGGGCAAAACCAACTCTTCCACTGCAGCAGTGGTTCAAGGCCTCGACATCGTTTCCACAGAGATGTTCATGTTCATAATCATCTGGTAAAATGAGCTCTGTACTGGGGCTTTCAATCATTTCCCATGGTCATTTTCATTCATCAGCAAAGGGCTTTTGCAGTTGTCACTTGCTGACTGTCATGTTGGCTTCTATCTAACATCTATCGCCAAACTCAAATCATTTCTGTCCATCAAAGACATAGAAACTCTGGTTCATGCCTTCATTTCCTCCCATTTAGACTATTGTAACTCTCTTTACACTGGAATCAGTCAAGCATCCCAATTCACATCTGGTCCAGAATGCAGATGCAAGAATTATTACTGGTACCAGGAGAAGTGACCGTATTTCCGCTGCATTGGCCTCACTCACCCTCCATTAATATCTTCAAAACACGGCTAATAACCTGTCTCTTTTTCAGAGCATTTGATTCGGGATAGAACTAATACTCCATCATTCTCTGCTTTTATTTTATTGCCCCCACTGTTTCTAAATGTTATTTATTATCTATTTTCTTTGTACATAACTGTTAAAGCACTTTGGTCAACATTTGTTGTTTCTAAATGTGCTCTAAAAATAAAGCTGACTTGACTTGACTTGAAAGTGTGTCCCCATGGAAACGTTTTTTGTTTAGTTGTTGGACTGAATTTGCAACAGGTTTGTTTGTTTGTTTGCTGGCATGTTCTGAAGATTAGAGCTGCACAGTTAATCACAATATAATCATCAGAAACACAATGCGGCCAAAGTGCGACATCCAAATCACAGAAGCTGCGATTTGTTGAGCATTTTCAGCACCATAAGTGTTGTGTTGCTACGGAAATGCCCAGCCCAACAGAACATACCCATGTAAAGAGTTTGTTTGGTACAAGGCAAAACAAAATTCACATCATCAATTTTATATTTTATAGCTCAGGGGTCTTCAACGTTTTTCAGGCCAAGGCCGAAGCAGAGACCCACTACTTTAAATACTTATAAAATTGTGTATTATATTAAACTGGGCCTAGTACCATGTAAAAATGCACCCTGGATTCAACACTCAGCTATTCATATAATACACAGGCCACTGCCATTTATAAACAGACCTTCTTAACTGATACCAATGCCAATATTAACAATGTCTTTTAATGCAATCTGCAAGCTATTCTAATTAACGTTTTTATTTTAAGCTAAAAATGATAGTTCAACATTTTGGCAAATTGGCCCTTTGCCATAATCCCTATAGTCATAGCAGTAGGTTCGTTACCTTTAATTGCATTACCAGAGTTTTGGAGTTGTTGGATTGTGTATTTGATGACTTTGATGAGGGAAACCAAGAAATCCCATGAGCCTCCGTAGTGTAGCTCTGAGCAGCTCACGGCTCTGCTCCGCCGTTCTAAAAACAGCTTGCATCGACAATTAAAGGTAACAAACCTACTGCTATGACTATAGGGATTATGGCAATGGGCCAATTTGCCAAGATGTTGAACTATCCCATTAAATGTGGAAACTGCGGACCACCTGTTGAAGACCTCTGTTATTGTTAATTATAATGAAAAGCAAAAATCACAAATATCTGCCCATCTATTCTCAATGATGTGACATTGACGTTTTGTGAATTTGCAGCGTGTTGAGTTCAGGTTTGCTGTTTTACATCAGTGAGTGAACAGAATCAGCTCAAGGAGAACATTAATATCCTCTTTTTTAATATTAAAAAATCTGTCATGTAGTACTAGTAGTAGAAGAAATAGCAGTAGTAGTAATAGTAATAGTAGTAGTTCCTGGAGGATGTTTCTGTGCACTGGTCACAGCTCACATCAAACACACTCTTAACTTCAGCGCCTCAAGCAGAGCAACAACATGCAGAGTCCCAGATGAAATAAATGCGTTTCCAGAAGGCCTCTTCTCTCTCTCTCTCTGCTGGGTTTCATTTACCAGACTCTTCTTCTCCCAGGAAGGACAGAGTGTGAGAAAACACACACACACACACACACACACACTGACTCTCCACATGTCAGGAGGGACAGGAAACAAGTCAAAACAAATGTTGTGTAGCTGTGAGGCTGGTTACACCTAATAAACAACCAATAGAGATGTTTGATCCTGAAGATATGTCACTCCAAAAAAAAAAACCTCACTTCTACGACACCTTGTTGTCATGGGAACACATGTTTCAGGTATAGGCTACAGAAGTCATAGATTTTCTGTGTCGCTGTGTCTCTCACATCACGTCGTCAGGAGACATCCCAGTATGTAAACTGAGAGAGAGACGGATTGACGGATCGAGCCGCCCGAGGCTGTTCAGGCTTTTCTTGTGTAGTTTCACTCTTCGCTGCCATCAAACCTGCAGCAAACACAATAACACAGTTACTGCTGCAGTGAGTGGGTGGGTGGGTGGGGGGGATTATTGCTTAAACTGGGACTTTAATTCCAACATTTGTGACTGTAAACTATTTCCCATTAAACTTAGATACTCTGAACAGCACAGGTTTGTTTTAAATCATGGCTCGTTAGAAAGTATTTAATTACCTCAGAGTATTTGATCAGGTCATGTTGAAGACTTGTGTAAAGGCGATAACACAGAGCAGGTTGCATGCTACATGTATTTGAGATCAGTAACAAACTGGATTTATATAGCAGAAATAGTCAGAGCTTTTACTAACAAAAAAACACTAAAAGGATTGGGTCTGCACTACAAATTTAGTAATTTGTAATTTATTGTAATTTAGTAAAAAAAAAAGTATAAGCAAAGTATAATCAGGAACATTTATGAATTAAAAACTCCATTATGCACAAAATGGATCCTGGGATTGTTATAGTAATATAAGTATATATTATGTTCAGATTATTACTCACATCACTTCTTATAACAATGTATTACAGTATAACCAGCACATTATTGAAGCTGAGGTGTGAATTTTATCAGTTTATTGTAAGAAAGCCAGGGCTCAATGTGGCACCTTCACAATTTGTGCTAAGTAATTGACTAAGAGTTTCAGCCCTACTTAAATCTGTGTAAGTTTAATTACGAACACATATTTTACTACTAAACTTGACTGATTTTTATTTAAAAAAAAAAAAAAAAAGAAATTACGAAATTTGTAAAATTATTCTGGTAGAGAAGAAAAAGCCCCATAAAAAGAAAATCTTGAATAAAGTACATGTACCCCTAAGATATATTCCACTACTGCAGTTTTGTCACCAAACACACTACTTTTTTCAACTAAAACAATAAATAAATCCTCTGCTTTTAATTGAACTAATAATTAGCTCCATAACCAGGTCGCATCACAAAACTTATACAAAATCTAATTCTTATTTTGGCGAAAACTGATGTATAAAATAAATAAACATTGGAGACATTGTTTTGTGCTGAAAATCTGTGAGATTTTATTTGCCCTGGGCCATGAGATACAACCACAAAGACACTGTGCAAAGAAAGCAAAGATTAAGTCACACTTATG
>NW_028220568.1:0-3410 GCF_045865225.1 Trachurus japonicus | reverse complement strand
CTACTTGCCAACAATGAGTACCCGGAAATGTTGAGTACCCCAAAGTTTTATGTTAGAAATATATAGTATGGGTCCCCAGTATTCAGAAACTGCCGGATGCTAACTTATATATATTGGGCAATTAGCACAATTGACATAATTAGCATAAATTAGCATATTTTGCCTATATGGGCAATATTTCAACAAAATTGACTTGGCTGATCTGGGCAATGTTGGAGTGGTTTTAGGGGTTATTGATGATGCTGAATCCATTTCTGACATTTTAAAAATTCAAAATGGCTGTCTAAACCGGAAGTGACCAGATTTTAACCGCCAGTGGGCCGATTTTGATGGATTTCAATCCGGTCACTTCCGGTTTAGACAGCCATTTTGAATTTTGAAAATGTCAGAAATGGATTCAGCATCATCAATAACCCCTAAAACCACTCCAATATTGCCCAGATCAGCCAAGTCAATTTTGTTGAAATATTGCCCATATAGGCAAAATATGCTAATTTATGCTAATTATGTCAATTGTGCTAATTGCCCAATATATATAAGTTAGCATCCGGCAGTTTCTGAATACTGGGGACCCATACTATATATTTCTAACATAAAACTTTGGGGTACTCAACATTTCTGGGTTCACAATGGGGCCCTATGGGCTGGCAAGTAGACTATAAAGTAACAATCACCCACCTACTTAATACACATACAGTTTTATTCTACTGCTTTATTATCAAGGATGGTAAAGTGGTTCAGGGATGTCATACAAACCTCTTTATTATTGTTACTGTCAGCCTCATCTGCAACACATGGTTTGTCTGTGATAGTTGTTATCAATATGAAGACTACTACTCTTAATCTAATGTTCTGTCATAATATAATTGTGCATAATGAAGAGAAGAACATGATGACCTCATCTAGAAATTCTCCTGTACCTGTTTTGTAAACAACCAGGGTACGCCTGCACATTTAGTGAATCTCTGCACATCACATGGCTCTGTACATCACCAAGACTTTAATTTGGCTTTTCTTCTGCCCCATTTGAGGGAGTGGGGTGGGGGACGCTGATTATAGGTGATGGTGGGCAGCAATTTTGTTTAGTTTTAACACGCAGGTAATTGCAGAAGAGGCAGGCGTGATTCAGTCTGATTATCTCCATCTTCCTTCCTCGCTCTCTGTCTTTTTCCTTCTTATGTTGATTTGATTCAGTTCAACCCCATTAGTCTTTAGGACATATGACCACATTATGATGATACTTCTGCTAATGATCATAATGTCCCTGTAATTTCTCTGTTTTTTTAGTTCCAATTTTCGGTAACAGAAATGGAGGGAAAACGAGGTGGTTTTGAGAGCAGATGAAGGTGAAGGGGAGATGATGTGAAGAAAACAGAAAGAGCAGAGAGGGAGGAGGTAAAGAAAGAGATGGAGATGGAGGGATATGGGTTGGGAGAAGAAAAAAGATTGATTCCCCTCTGTGCTAATATGATTTCAGTGACTGATGTAGAAAAAAAACACCTTAAAGCTCTGTTTGCTACAGGGCAGGCTTCAGAACCGCATTAGGAAAAGAGAGATCAGCATTTTTTACCAAACACTTTTTTTTCTTTTTCTTTTTTACATTTTAAGAACTTCACCTCCCGATCTTCACTCGTTTGTATTTCAAAAGCAAACATGGCCCTGAGAAGGTGTTTACATGCAGCTGCAGAGGAGCAAGGAAGACAGCTGCACGGCTTCATACAGCACAGACAATGCTACTGTAAAGGGCAGATTTCTCTGTTTCTGCCTCGAGAGCAGAGCTACTGCGTGCAGGATGACTCATTCCTCCAATTGTAATCCATTCCCTCTGTGTTTATAGTGGGGGCATGGGAACAATCAGTTTGTCAAGTAGGCATGAACATATTTCTCTTTTGTTTTTGGTGAAAATCTCAGAATAGAAGTGTGAACGTTTTCTATTCATGGAAGGAACACAGTGATCATCCTAGTTGCGTAAAAATAATCACAAGCAGCTGAAAATTACAGAGAAGCTTAACTTTGAACTCAACACAACCTTAAAGAGCTGATAATGACCACGGGTGTAGTTGGAAAAGGTAAAGTAGACCTAGTATTAAGATGACTACTTTAAGATGATTACTGTAAAGCAAATTATTGTATTTCTGAGATCAAAATTGTAGTTTCTTGTTCAACTGAACCTTGAGAAATGTTCAAAAGCTCCAAGACAGGCAGGGAAGTGGACCTTGTGTCTTTGGAGGTAGATTGAAATAAGGTGAACATCACCAACAAAGCTGTTGGGTGAAAACTGCTGGGGTTCAAATAAAATTGCGAATTACTACCTCAAATGTCACTGTCTCCTATTTTAAATTGATTTACTAAAGTTTGTTTAATTGGGTTCCATTTGCAGACCATGTTTGCAAGCTCTGACATTAGGACTTTACCATCAAGTGACTGTAGATTGCGGTAACATGGGAATACTGACCCCTGGCATGATTTTACTGTGTCGCTCTGCATCTGGAAGCCAGGGGAGTCCAGCAGAGAAAGATCAGCCTGTTGTTATTTTCTTTTCGTCACCATTTATCTTGTCTAAAGAGGTCTGTGATGAAGTGCCTGATGCCAACCTTGTGGTTTCATCTCCCGACACCGGCTTGTGGCTCTTCCTTTCCAGTCTCAAAATCATTCACCAAATCAGCCTTTTATCAACTGAAGAACATATCCAGAATTAAGGGTTTTATGTCCCAAACTGATCAGGAGAAGCTGATTCATGCTTTTATCTCCAGTAGACTTGACTACTGTAACGGTCTTCTGACTGGTCTCCCCCAAAAAAGTATCAAACAGCTGCAGCTCATTCAGAACGCTGCAGCTCGAGTTTTAACCAGAACAAAGAGATCAGATCACATCACCCCGGTTCTTAAGACCTTACACTGGCTCCCAGTCAGCTACAGAATAGATTTTAAAGTTCTGCTCCTGGTTTACAAATCACTGAATGGTTTAGGTCCAGAATACATGAAAGACATGTTAGTAGAGTATAAACCCAGTAGAGCTCTGAGATCTACTGACTCAGGTCAGATAGTGGAGCTCAGAGTTCAGACCAGACATGGTGAAGCAGCATTTAGCTGTTATGCTGCTCACAAGTGGAACAAACTACCAGCAGAACTGAGATCAGCCCCAACTGTGAGCACTTTTAAATCCAGGTTAAAAACATTTCTCTTTTCATGTGCTTATAGCTGAGAACTTTAAACTTATCTATTTTTTTCTTTTACTTTTATTTGCTCTTGCTCTTAACTCTGTTTTTAGTGTTTTGTTTGTTTTTATTCTGTCTTATGCTTCTTTTTTTAATGTTTTTGTCTTTATGTAAAGCACATTGAGTTGCCTTGGTATGAAATGCGCTATATAAATAAAGATGCCTTGCCTTGCCTTGCCTTGCCATGACTGAA
>NW_028220567.1:0-26658 GCF_045865225.1 Trachurus japonicus | reverse complement strand
CACTGTAAAACATAATAGTCACCAAGACTTAGAAAAAATGAGTAACCTTTACTAATTTGATATAATACTAGGTTTAATCAAGTAACCTTTACTGAAAAACACAATTTACTTATTGTTTTGAGTAAAGATATATTTTTTTACTTGTCCAGAGCGAGTAACATTTAATTACACTATGATTAGTATGATTTACCTATTTATTTGTATTCACGGTTACTTGCCTAGAGTGACTAACCTTTAATTACATTGTGATTAGTATAATTTACTTTTATTTGCATTTAAGGTTACTTTCCCAGAGCGAGTAACCCCTAATTGCACTGTGGTTATAGTAACATTTACTTTTATTTGTATTTATGGTTACTTGGCCAGAGCGAGTAACCTCTGATTGCACAGTGGTTATAGTAACATTTACTTTTATTTGTATTTAAGGTTACTTTCCCAGAGCGAGTAATCTCTAATTTCACTGTGGTTATAGTAATATTTACTTTTATTTGTATTTAGGGTTACTTAGCCAGAGCAAGTAACCTTTAATTGCACTGTGGTTATAGTAACATTTACTTTTATTTACAAAGTAAGCTTTATTTGAGCAACCGGGCTTGGCTTGGCTTGACACAGCAGCAGAGTCACTACGACAGAAGGAAACAGCGCGTTTTTAAATCTTTTTTCATATCCTGGACTCATTTCATCAGGAAGGTAAGTTTTATAAGTTATACGTTTTATGTATTGGACTAAGAATGGTGGGGGCTGTGTAACCGGGGTTTGGCGAGAGCCATGGAAAGTTAAAATTAACGTTAGTTCGCCACACCGTGTTAAAAGTCCATGTCTTCACATTAAAATGTATTTAAACCACCCGGTATTTGTTTCAAAGAGTGTTGTAATGGATGGAAGTTACAGACACACTTTTCGCCGGTCAAATTCGCCGTTTTGAAACCAAAATAAGTTACCTGAATCGTGAAGATGGAGGTGCGTTCAGTGAACAATGTCTAGAACGTCTCTGACAATGTGTGCTTGCGCCTGAGAGACAGCTGGAGGGGGAGAGGGGGAGAGGGGGAGCGGAGTAAAAATTAGCATTGGGCCGCTCACTGTCACTATGAAAACAGCGGTGGAACCGAGACGTTCCGCAGCGCTGCCAGGTGGAAATTGGGGGTGAGTAGTGAGCAACGTGCATCTTGGTAGAGCACGGCCGCTGTAGCCTGGGTTGAAGGGGGGTCTTCCGGCGTAAATTTATGTTCCAACGCACCGTGATACCGACCCCCCCTCCCGTTGTAGTAGAACCGCGCCAACACCAAGGCTATTTCTCCACGTACAAACCGCGACCAAACAGCCACTTACAGCCACAAATAATACATCAACAGCACCAAACGTCATCAACATCAACAGTTCAGTGGGTCAGCGTGGTTATGTTATCCTAAAATCGACTTCTCAAATCTTGCCTGGATTATCCTACAGAGGCTATAATATTAATTCAGACACAGTTTCTGATTTGTGAAACCTTTATTCTATTTGTGAAAATGTAATAAAGGCAGATTTCACCATTTTCTCATCATATAGACCACATTAGACCTAGAGGAAAGGTTTCACAAATAAGAAAACTGTGTCTGAATTAATCTTCAGGGCCTGTAGATTCATCTAGGCCAGATTGTAGAAGTCTAGGCATAGTGGTTTTTGACCTGGACCAGGTCTAATGTGGTCTATATTCTGAAAAAACAGTGAAATCTGCCTTTATAGGATTTTCACAAATAGAATAAAGGTTTCACAGATCAGAAACTGCGTTATAATGAATGTTTAGCCTCTGTAGGATAATTCAGGCCAGATTTTAGAAGTCTAGGCATAGTGGTTTTTGATCAGCACCAGGTCTAGTGGTCTATATGATGAGAAAACAGTGAATGTGCCTTTATTGCATTTTCACAAATAAAATAAATGTTTCACAGATCAGAAACTGTGTCTGAATTAATCTTCAGGGCCTGTAGATTAATCTAGGCCAGATTGGAGAAGTCTAGGCATAGCGGTTTTTGATCTGGACCTGGTCTAATGAGGTCTGCAGGTATCAAACAAAAACGGTGAAATCTCCCCTTTAGCGTTTTCACAAATAAAATAAACATTTCACAAATACAATAGTGGGTGTCAGGCACAATTAATGTCTTACCTAACATGTCTAAAATGTTTTTACAGCAGGAAGTGTCCTGGCTCCATCTGACCATTGTGAAGCAGCCCTCACTGCCACGTACTCCTCTACGCAGCTCTAGTCCCATCGTTGATGAGGTACAGACATGTTTTTTTATCCAGAGCACCTTACTACTGTACATGCAAGGTAATCACATGCACATTGATTGGTCAGTCGTCATGACTGTTTTCAGTTATTTGCACACTTACAGACTAACATGAACTGGGCTCGATGATTACCCAGCATCCATTCTGGTGGTGTCTATCTGAGTTGACCAGGCTGTGTCCTTTCTCTAGGGTGCAGATGTACAGAGCTCCTCCTGGCTCCATCTGACCATTGTGAAGCAGCCCTCACTGCCACGTACTCCTCTACGCAGCTCTAGTCCCATCGTTGATGAGGATGATCGTTGATGGATTGTTGGACGTTATTAATTAACCGTTTGTACAATAAATCTTTGAGAATGTAAAATGCACACTTGCCAGTGTATGACTTTATTGTCAGACTGTTGGTTTGTTAAACAGCAAGTTGAAAGTTGGTACAGCGTTTTCAGTTTAGATGTACTTTATTACAGGTTTTTTTTTTAACTGTTTATTTGTTATAATAAAGGCCACAATATTATTTGTTTCTGAATTAAATTATATGTTTATTTTATTAACTTGATGTTCCTTAATGTAATCATTAATTAGAGCTCAAGTAAATTATTTAGTAAGTTTTACTAAATAAATGATAGAGTAAACTTTACTAAAGGATCGAGTAAACCTTTCTAAATAATTGATAGAGTAAACTTTACTAAAGGATCGAGTAAACTTTACTAAATAAATGATAGAGTAAACTTTACTAAAGGATCGAGTAAACTTTACTAAATAAATGATAGAGTAAACTTTACTAAAGGATCGAGTAAACCTTACTAAATAAATGATAGAGTAAACTTTACTAAAGGATCGAGTAAACCTTACTAAATAAATTATTAAGTAAACCTTACTAAGTAAGTGATCAAGTAAACCTTACTAAGTAAATAATCAAGTAAGCCTTACTAAGTAAATGATCAAGTAAACCTTACTCAGTAAATACTATAGTAGCTAAACCTTAATAGCTGGAACGAGTTTCCATGCTTTTTTCTAGTAAGGTTTACTAATTGCGTCTTACAGTGTATGTGAGGTTTATGGAAATTAAAATGTTGAGAAAAATACACTTTGGGCCGGATTTACTAAGATCTCAGATAGCGGACGCTA
Organism: Trachurus japonicus; assembly: GCF_045865225.1. Lineage (NCBI taxonomy): Eukaryota > Metazoa > Chordata > Actinopteri > Carangiformes > Carangidae > Trachurus > Trachurus japonicus. The sequence goes on along the minus strand of NW_028220567.1, from coordinate 23,265 downwards.
TATTGTTTGCGGCCGCTATAATATTGCGAGTTTGGTTAGTGCACGCAAAACAGGTGATCTACTAAGAGTAACCCGCTAAATGAAAACACGTGCAAACCGCAATATGTAAATGAGGGTTTTGCGCGTGTAATCGTTTCCGCCGTGGAGAGAGTGGACAGAGAGCTGGACGGACGAAGGGACAGAATGACATTTGATCCGATGCTACAATGACAGCATGTGTGTTCATCTCTCTAGCGCTCTGTTTAGATAAATAAACACAAATCGCTACAGGGCCCAACTCGTCATATAGTGACGAACAGGCAGCAGCTGCAGCGACAATCACACACCTGTAATATGTGTGTGTGTGTGTGTGTGCCGCCCATGATCCAGTGGATTAATAGAGAGCTCAGGTGGGACACACGGATCTAAACACTCTGACCACTGACCAGAGGGATCAAAGACGGGTGAAGGCAGCGGTGACGTGTCTCAGTCCGGGACCGGGACTGAGAGACGGAGCTGAGCAGCCAGGTGAGAGGAGAGGAGAGGAGAGGAGAGGGGGAGAGGAGAGGAGAGGAGAGGAGGAGAGGAGAGGATCGCACCGCAGGACAGACGTGCCCCGTGCGTAACGGCGCGTAAAAGACTTTTAACACGGCTGAAAAACTGTTAGAGAATGACCCAGACGTGAGGAAATGCAGAGATGTAAGATCACGGGGCTCTGACAGGTATCAAATCAATAAACGCATACGTTTTGGCAAAGTTGTATCAGTTAGTACATGGTTTTCAGACGTGGTGAATAAAGACGCAAAAAACAGCCACCGCAATCTCTTCCTGGTTTGGTAAATCACATTGCACGCGCTAAATAAATCTATTTGCATCTACTCCTCCCAGTATTTTGCACGTTCTGGCTGAAACGCCCATATTTACATATTCATCAAGGCAAACACGCTAAATGGATCGCACGTGCTATTCTGCCCGTGTGAGGGACGCAATCCTCGGTGCGTCCAGTTAGTAGATCAGGTTCCACATGTGTTTGCGCGTGCAATCACGTTTGCACACGTTTTACAGTTTTTCTCGATTGCTAAGACACATTTCTCGAAAGCTTCTCTCCTTTTCTCTAAACTGTGAACACAAACCCCAATTTTCAAGCTACATTCACAAAACCTCAGACTCTTCTTGCAAAACCAAACTTTCACCTCAAAACAGTTCAATCTGTGCCCAAAACTGAACTTTGTTGTCAAATCGTGCCCCGAGTCAATCAAAATTAAAAACACTACTGAGCAGTCACTAAACACTACATAGAAAAATAGAAAACACAATGCTCAGCACATGAAGCTGTAGAAATAAATGTTTATCGTTCACTGTAGGCTAAATGCATGTTGCAAAACAAAAAACCTGTGCATTTACACTGTAGCACTTCTCTCCTTCCCTTTCTTTCACCCTCCTCCTTACCTCTCCACATCCATTTCATCCCCTTTTCCTTCCTTCTTTTTTTCTGCCCAGTTCATCCCTCCCTCCCTCCCTCCCTCCCTCATCCTTTCTTTCTTCACCCTGTCGCCTCTCATCTTCTCCTCTTGCAAAACAAAAAAACCTGTGCATTTAGCACTTGTACATAGTAAAAAAAAAAGGAGTACAAAAAACAGAAATCTTGTGCATTTACACGTAGCACTTACAGTACAAAGAAAAACAGAAATCTTGTGCATTTAGCACTTGTATACAGTAAGCCTACGTAAAAATAAAGTACAAAAATATAGAAATGAGAAGTGCACAACTCAGCCACAGCGTAATTTCTCTGTACTGGGTCAGGCCACAGGACTTCATCCTGAACTGGCTTACAGTATATGTGCCCTCACATCATTGGACACAAGTGTTATCAATTTTGAGTTGTTGTGTTCAACCGGTGAAACTTGTGCTTTACTTGTGTTTGACTTTTGCCACCTGTGCTCAGCATTTTGCAGCACAGGTGCATCACAATGAAAATGTGTTGGTAAGTTGTGTCTAAACAGGTGAAAAGTGCTGATGGTTTTGCCAAAAGAGACTGATTCAATCAGTGGGTTCAGGCAACTGAGAATTTGGTTCAGACAACAGGGTTTAGTGTTTTAGCAATTGAGAAAAACTGTACATAATACACGCAAACCTTTAGTAAATCCGGCCCTTACAGTGCTCCGCTTCAACTTTATTTGTAAGTTGTAACTTTATCACTCACTATCTCACTCACATACATGTTTATTGTGCACAAATTCTTTCACACACCTGCCCACGAGCCAAAGGCAAGTACACACACACACACACAAAAGTGTGTTTGAGGATCAGGAGTGCATCTTGATTTACATCAACTGTCAGCTGCTAAAATCTTTGTGTCTCTCCGACCTGCTGAAGCTGCAGGCTGACGTTTGGTGTGTGTGCATGTGCAGTATGCGTGTGTGTGTGACGTTTAGGTTTTAAGGTAGAAATTGGTTTTAGTTCGAGGCTCACAACAATAGAGACCTTTGTGTGTGTGTGTGTGTGTGTGTGTGTGTGTGTGTGTGTTCCTTGCCTGACCCCTGAGGCTTTTTACTTGTCAAAAAATGTGTCTGGCAGCATCTCTCACACAGTGGGGGGTGGGTGGAGGTGTGTGTGTACGAGGGGTTACAGGGGCATGTTTCTCCATCTGTGTCGCTGCTTCCTTTTGTTTTGGGCCATTTCTCGCCCCATTTCTCCCTCTCCTCGTCTTTCTCCTACTACAACTCCACCTCTCCTCTCTACACACTCTCCTCCTCACTCCGTTGCTGCACCTTCGTCTCTGTCCTCGTCTTCCTGGTTTCTCCACCCATGGGTTTTCTCCCAAGAGATTTCACATCCCGTATTTTTGGGATTTATTTTTTACGTCAACTCAGAGCTCAACACACAAAAATGCTGCACGTTCAGAACACGTCTTCATCAGTTTGACAAAATTTGAATATGGACTATGACCCATGACCAGATCGTCCCATTTCGACAGCAGCTCCTTCTAGTGCAACACTTTTCCTGGACCTTTCTATACTCATCATTCATCTGACTCTTCGGTCTGTCACATGATGCTGCAGCGCGCAGGATGAGGGTAACCTGATGGAGGTACAGTATACGGCCAAAATATGAACCTCATTATTTGAGGAGTGAGGTGGTCAGTGTTCCTTCTCGTCTCAAACCTTCATGTTCAGTTGTTTGTCTTTGATGAAACAGAAAACTGTTGCCTCCCTGAGACACTGTGAGCTGCAGCCTTCATATTTCCTTTGGACTCAGGGCTCTTCCTAAATAACCTATTTAGTCTCTGAGTCAGAGATTGAGGGACTCGATGTAATAGAAGCTCATCAAAAATCTCCCTCGTCTCCTCACCCAACGCTGTTCTTCCCATCTCTGTCTGTCTCTCTCTTCCTCTCCAGTCTCCATCTCTGCCTCCAGTCTTATATCTTCTTTCTTTAATGTCTCCTTCACTGCTTTTAGACTTTCATTCCCCCTCCCTCCAAGTCCCTGATCACTATTGCACTTACTTCTCTTACTTATAGCCGCAGGCACTGTATTCTTGTCTGTGTGTGTTTAGCTTTAATGTGGGTGGTGTGTGCGTGTGTGCGTGTGTGTGTGTGTGAGAGAGTGTCTGACATCACATCACATCGAGGGAGACATACAGATCGCCGTTGGTGAGCAGCGTTGATGTGAAGAGGGTCGATTAATTGGCACAGTGATGGGGGAGGAGTGGGAGGGGCATCGAACTGATGTCACCTGGGATGGATAGATGGATAGATAGATAGATAGATAGATAGATAGATAGATAGATAGATAGATAGATAGATAGATAGATAGATAGATAGATAGATAGATAGATAGATAGATAGATAGATAGATAGATAGATAGTAGGGCTGCACGATTATGGCCAAAATGATAATCACGATTATTTTTATCAATATTGAAATCACGATTATTATTCACGATTATACATTATGTTAGATAAAACATGTTTTCATTGCACTTTCTATTTGAAACAACCAATATGTGAATGCTTTCAGGTCAAAATGAAACTTAAAAATAAATAATAAAATAAAATTTACCCAAGACAAAGGGCTAGCGAAAAATAAATGCCATTGCAGAGTGCAGAGGTGTCATTCTGTACAGTAGCCTACAGATACTTGTGTAAAAAACTAAAAAAAACAACTAAAAAATCAGGTAGGGTTAGGGTAACAAAGTGCTTGATTTGATATGCAGCACAACCCGTTTTTTTATATATTAATATCGCGACGATCATCTTAATTTAATCGTGGCAGCCAAAATCGTGATTGTGATTAAAATTCGATTAATTGTGCAGCCCTGATAGATAGATAGATAGATAGATAGATGGATGGATGGATGGATGGATAGATAGATAGATAGATAGATAGATAGATAGATAGATAGATAGATAGATAGATAGATAGATAGATAGATAGATAGATAGATAGATAGATAGATAGATAGATAGATAGATAGATAGATAGATAGATAGATAGATAGATAGATAGATAGATAGATAGATAGATAGATAGATAGATAGATAGATGAAATAAAGCAGGTGGGAATTAAAAAATGACATGAGTGGAAGAAAAATTAAAAAAAAAAGAATGATGGAATACAAAGAATGGTGATAAAGAAATGAGGTGTGGAATGAAGGTGACAGAAAAAAGACAAAAGGAAGAAGCACGGGATACCTGAATGAACAGGAGGGGAGAGAGAAAAGAGATGGAGGAAATGGAGTGGAGGGAAAGAGGAATGACAGAGAGATAGAGGGAGAAGAGGTGACAAAAAGAAGGATGTTGCAGCAACAGCAGTGAGTGGCAGAGAGATGGAGAGAGGAAGAGGTGGAGAGTGGGTGGGTTGAGAGAACAATTTCTTCTAAATGTTCTCAGGAGAGAAAGAGAAATGAAGTGACAGAAAATGAAAGAGAAAGGAGGGAGGAGAGACGGAGAGATGGAGCGTCTCTGTGATGGACATGTGGAGGAGGAGGAATCTGAGAAACTGACTGATGCACAGGATCAAACCAAATGTCCTCCAGCAGGAGATGAGCAGCTACGTGTACCCGCCAAAATAAAACACACACGACGACAACATCATCATCATCATCATCATCTCCTCACAGAACGAGCGATAGCAGAAACATTAAACACACTGATGAGGAACACACTGCAACAACCAATTAGCATAGACTGTCCCATTGATCCTCAGAGGAAACTTAGGTTTAAAGGACAATTCCAGGCGAATTCAACTCGGGGGTGTATTTTCATATCATTTTAGGTCTAAAAGAAGGAATCTGAAGATTTTCAGTTTAATGTCTCCTGTTTTGCGGTAGCTGCGTCTGTCCCCGCATCGCCACGGCAGCAATGAATGGGAGTGGATGTAAGTTCTGCTGTTTAGGCTGTTTACATCCCTCAAAGCCGCAATTGTTTTCCACAGACAGCGTCAGATGGAGACTCAAACATGCACCCAGAAGTTTATTTACTTCAAGCAAGCCGACATGTTTGTAAAACTAGATCTAATTCAAAGTCTCCCGGAGTCTCGCGCGAGACCCAGTTGCCGTGCGCGGTGTGTTCAGGTGCAGTGGGAAAAGCTCCCGTTTGTGTCATAAACACAGGAATATCAACTCTTTACTTGCTTGAAGTAAATAAACTTCTGGGTGCATGTTTGAGTCGCCACCTGACGCTGTCTGTGGAAAAAAATTGCGGCTTTGAGGGATGTAAACAGCCTAAACAGCAGAACTTACATCCACTCCCATTCATTGCTACCGTGGCGATGCGGGGACAGACACAACTACCGCAAAACAGGAGCAATTAAACTGAAAATCTTCAGATTCCTTCTTTTAGACCTAAAATGATATGAAAATACACCCCCGAGTTGAATTTGCCTGGAATTGTCCTTTAAGGCTTTATATACAGACAGTCTATGGTTTAAGGGCGGTTATTTTTTTAATTGCAACTAGCACATGTTCTGTGAGACTGACCTTTGACCTGGTCCACAGTGTGACTCAGTTGCCAGAAATGATTAAGTTGCAGTCATGAGCTAATCCATCTCTGGACACTAGGAGAGTGTCAATTACACACACACACACACACACACACACACACACACACACACAAACACCACATACATGTACTTAATCTATGTGTGTGTAGTTGCACAGCTAAAAACTGCACTTGTTCAGGATCATAGAAAGATGTTCTCACCTGAGACATGACAGCTTTAGTCTTTTTTGAGATATAAAACATCTTTGTTTTCCTGTCCTCTTGTCCATCTCATGGACACTTTCCTGGACACAGTCTTGACAGTTTGTATTCTCCTCATTCTTAAAAGTGTTCTTTCTTTCTCCCTTTCTGCAGGTAAGAGTGTTTGAAAGTTCTTCACAGAAACTGTCGACCGAAAAGGACAAGTCGCGTGAGAAAAGCAGGCGACATCCGAGGCAACTCCAGTCCACGGATCCACTTCTGTGTAAAACTGGCGACGGCACAGTGGCTGCGACTTTAAGCTCACATGTATTTATTCTTTATCATCAGTGTGACAGAATGAAAACACATCAGACACCAGGCCAATTCTTCAATGTCTCACAGAAGGACATAAAAGCAGCCAACCGTCAAGTTCGTCATGAATAAATATATTTCAGAACCTGAGCAGGAAAAAAAACATTCATAAGCTGAAATTCGATGGTTTCATGAGCATGTTTGTGCCCGACTTCCTTATCAAATCATCTGGGCTACAGTGCCACACTGGTCCCTAACCCCCCCCCAGAACGCACACACACACACAGTTCCAATCCCTGACCCAGACAAACCACACACTGATTGGATTGACTTGGATCCAATCAAATAAGGAATTCTGATGTGACCGGATTTAAGGTCTACAGATACACAAAACACACACACTCACACACACACACACTTGTTCAATCAAGCAGGGTCCGCTCCACACTCACACTGACTCACAAACAGTCCACACACACTCTCTCTCTCTCTTTGTGCTTAGTGCATTGTGGGAAATCTGCTTTCTGGAGGAGGATATTACATCACGGCGTCAGCCAGCTCACCCGGCCTCCATCGCCAAACTGAGTTACCGTGGTTACAGCAGTGGAAAATTAAAACAACCCTCGCAGGAATTCGGAGTATTACGGAAAAATTTAAAAATCAGAGCTGAAGTTGTGTATGAGTTGTGAGATGGAGGTGATGGGGGGGTGGGGGGGGGGGGTTGTTGTGTTTACAGACGGTGTAATTGGCAGAGGAGAAGAGGGGAATGCAAACACACAGATGGATTCTGGGAGCGCAGACTCTCTCGGTCTTGGATCAAATTGTACATGTATGTGTCTCTTGCTCATGTCACTGAGCCCTGCTATGACGTCACTAATGGAAGCGTGGTCGGTGCTTTCTCATTCAACAGAACTGTTAATAAAGCTGTGAAAACACATCTGGAGCAGCGTTCACGCCATTTTGGGCCTGTGGGCTAAAACTGGTCCCCCAGGAGAAAAATGTGACACATCAGAGAATCTATGAGATTTTTTTTTTATCTCTCTCTCTCTCTCTCTCTCTCTCTCTATATATATATATATATATATATATATATATATATATAATGACATATTACTAGGCAAAGACTGAAGATCACTTATCAAAAATAGATGAATCATGGCAGCAACAGTTTCCCACAGTCACTTCTTCTAAGCTACAAAATAAAAGCATGTGAACAACATGCTGGCTGAGTGGCATGATCTACAGATTTGCTCTTTCCCTTATTTTTCACATATAACCTGTCTCACAGCAGCAACATCTGTTACTGCCATAGCCTCCTGAGACCCGGCAATGTATGCAATGCAATTTTCAGAACTGAATTGTTTACTTTTCATATGAAAAAAAGCTAATTTTACTAATGTACACTGTAGTGGACATCGGGACTCTGTACTTGTGTCTCCGTCACATTTCTTTGGGAACAGCTCATTGACAGAGGCTGAGTAAATTCTTATATTCTTAAATAGTTGAGGGGGATTCAGAAATTGAATTATCAGAGGATAAGAGTCCATGGTAAGATGATAACCATGTAGGAGAGTGTAAAAGTTCAGATGAGGAAGAGCCAGATGAGGGAGATCAAGACAAAGAGCTGACGTGGTGCACCATTGGTTTCTATGGGCCGAAACCAAAACATAGGGTTTTGAGGTTTTAAATCAGTGCAAAATGAATGCCCATGGAAATATACTCCAGAAAACAGGCACCTTGATTTTGTTCTTGACTCTAAATAATGATTAAGCAATGAAAACTGTTCATGGATGGACAACAAGCCTTTTGTTGAGGCATTAATCATAATAGCATAAGATGCAGCCTGTTTGTCTTTTGCTCTAAAACGTCTGAATGGTCAATGAAATACCATCTCTAATGATGAAATCACAAAGATAAATAGTGTAGTTGATGAAAAAGAATGAAAACCCTATAACTGACATTAGTTTTTATAATATATTACTGTATTTTACATGATAATTCAAGTTTTTCATGCACATTCTAAGCATCAAAATATGACACGTTTGAGAACAATATAGTCCTGTTGTACACTACAGTGCACAGGTTATAAAATTAAAATAAAATAAAAAATTCAGATTTTTTTCTTTGCAATTTGTTCTTTACCATCCCAACACAATTTATCTAAAAAAAAATCAAAATCAAAAAACTTTTTTTTCCTGGGTCTCAGGAGGATAGTGACAAACCAAAACAGCAACAAGCACGTGTCTTCACAGCAGCTCAGTGACAGCTGTGAGCTTGTACTCTGAAGGGTAATGACAGGAAGTTTCTGTTGCCTGTTTGACCGACCTCTGAAACAGCGTACTGTACATATGCATGATAAGAGAAATAATATCATCTCAGTAAATGCAGTCAGTCACACCAGATGACTGTGGCCAAAGATTGACTGATGACAGTAAGACCCCCGACCTCCATGATCAACATTCGTGTGACTGTTGAATCTTTCTAATGAATCTCAAGATGTCATGTTTCCCATCATGAGAAATGAAGTGGTTTTCTGTGGCAGCTACAGGACGTGTGTGGGACTCACCCCGTTGGCTCTGCTCATGGCCTGGTAGTAGATGCTGTAGCTCTTGGCTGGAGACAGAGGAGGGTTCCAGAAACCGCCGTAGCTCTTGTTGTCTCCGACGGTGAACGGCTGCACGACCGTGAGGCTGGACGGAGGCAAGTCTGCGGCGATGTAGTAGGACGAGTCCAAAACGGAGGCGTTGCGGAAGCTGACGGGAGCAGAGAAACACTCGGGGGCCTCGGAGGCGGCGCGGCGGGTCTTGGATTTGCGTTCCTCTTTCACCACGAGCTGGTAGGAGCTGCAGGTAGAAATAAAGTTATTCAAACACAATTTAAATATAGAGAGAGTTTGCTTCAGCTAAAACATTGACATTTGCTTGATCTGACTGAATTACAGCCACTGTGTGTGAGAGAGCCACAAAGTGTCTGTGTTTAATCCACTTTGGCTGCAAGTGTGTGAAAAGACGACACCGAGGTCTGTGGAGATTCCTCAGGAAAGTGTCGACCATCCTCCTGGAAGCAGAGTCATGCAGACTCATCTGTTCCAGGGTCAGTTCTTATTTCCAAATGGAGGCAAACCTAGTACTTCTCACACAGGAGCTGAGTCAGCAGCCGCATCTCGACTAAAACTAAGAAATATGTGTGTGTGTGTGTGTGTGCGTGTGTGTGTGTGTGCCTTATCTGCACATAGTCTAGCAGGTGATCATGTGCCTGTACAGTATGTGATCTAGCAGGTGTGCCTGCGTGTGTGTGTTTTCTAACAGGTGTGTAGAGATGTATTTATATACTTAAAAGGTCTGTCTTTGTGTGTGTGTGTGTGTGTGTGTGTGTGTGTGTGTGTTTCCATTCTGCTCTGAGAGGCTTCATGAATGGCTGAGGGCTCCTTTAGCGGTCAGGACAAACGCAGCGGCCCTCCGCAATTACCTCCGTCCTCCACGCCAAGAACTCACTTCACAATTATACGCAATTAGGGAAATGTATGTTTCTGTGAAGGGCTGCGGCCAATTATCCCCAGCTCCCGTTTGGCAGCTTTCATAAAAGATAATTGCTGATGACCAAAGATGAGTCTCTCTCTCTCTCTCTCTCTCTCTCTCTCTCTCTCTCTCTCTCTCTCTCTCTCTCTCTCTCTCTCTCTCTCTCTGGTTTCTGCCTTTCTGGTGAAATATCCATTTCAAACTAATGACTTTATGAGGCTGCACCAGGCATGAAGTAGAGGCCTCATACAAGGAGCAAATGGGGAATTGTGTGTGTCCATGTTCAGGTGCTCGTGCGTGTGTGTGTGTGTGTGTTTTAGTGTGTGTCCTTGTCAGTGTGGAAACATGTTGGAAACTGAGAACAATTTCTGAGATCAGGACGTTTATAGAAAGTGAGGTCGTCTGAAGTCAGCCATGACAGTTTACAGGAAGTGACATCATCTTGCGAAGCGAGGAACATTTTGAAAAATAAGAAACTTTTTGCCATTTCTCACATCTTCAGGGTGGTTAATGGTTCTCAGCAAGTGATCCCAAATCCACGTCTGCCAGTTAAACAGGAGCAGAAACGGCCAGTCAGGTAGCCGTGTGGTTTAACAATGATGAATGAATGGGTATTGGTGTGGCAGGATTGCGGTTTTGTATAATGTTTGTTAATTTTTATAATGTTAAATGTCCACTTCTTTTGTGGAAGTTTGGCAGTGTGTGTGTGGGTTTGTGTTGTGATTGTGTGTGTACATGTACACATTCACTGTGACAAAATGCATGTGTGTCGATATCAACACTTCAGATATACAGCTGACTTGCATTCATGTAAAAGCAAAGCATCTGCAAACACAGGCTTGTGTGTGTGTGTGTGTGTGTGTGTGTGTGTGTGTGTGTGTGTCTCCGCCACAGCAGCTGCTCCTCTTAGCAGAGCCATTTTGGTAAACACTCCTCATCTAAGCCCCTGAACTTGAAATGCCTCTGATCTCCTCAGACTAAATAAAACACACGCACACTCACACACATTAACCGACAGATGACTCTTCCCGCTTAACCACAAACATCTGCTAGCACCTAAAACGATGTAATACTCACACAAAACAGCCATAATATGCGTGCTATGTTACGCAGCTAATCTCAGGCTGATAAACACATCAGTGATGTTGGTGGCTGGAGAGCAGCCTGATTCAACAGTGTATACATTCACCATTGTGGATGATCAATGGAAAAATATGATATGGGAATGTTCAGAAATGAACAAAAACTACGGTCCGAGGCTCACATTTCCCACTGTCCAGACGTGTGTGATATTTATTCTCCACTCGCCCCTGTGGAAACTGTATTTCCCTGAGGGCAACATAGAATAATGGTCTGCCCTGCACCAATTAAATGGATGAGATCACATGTTCAAAGTGAACTTTTAATTTTTTTTAAATGTGCTGGCTGAGAAAATGAGAAGAGGAGAAAGTGACAAATTAGCTGTGTCCATTTTAAAACCAAACCTTGGTGGACGAGAAACTCAGTCGTTTTTCTGCTCTTTGTTTTCTGTTATTACTGAATGTGCAGAGAGAAACATGTTAAACCTGCGACATGATTGGCCGATAATCAATACTGAGTGATCTGAATATTTTCAGATTTGATTTAATATTAACAATGACATTCATAATAATACCAAACGTTATTTTTGTGGCACCATTCATACCTGAAACGAAGCTTCAAAGCTTCACATGAAAATACATAAATGACCATAATAACTTGTTCGGTAAAGCGCCAGCAGTGTGAGCAGTGTAGCTTTATGTCTCTAGTTCTAGATGTATAAGGAAGTAAAACTGGACTTCAGTCCAAACTTCAGTTGTCTGAGGTGAAAAATGATGTTTTCATCACCGTATGACCACAAGCTCAGATCTGGATTTAAAACCAGACCACGGCCATTTGACTTCAGATTTAATCCAGAGATTTGATTTCTCCAGGAGGATTTCAGTTTGCAGTTAATAGATTACTCTTCATTTACAGTAATCTATATTCTTCACTCTTCATCTATTTACTTACAAATATGTACTGTAAGTATGTGGGAAAGTAAAAACTGTCTGTAACTATTTCATTTTGCTTGTTTCTGTTAGGGATGTCACGATTACTTGTTTTCACAATTAATTGTGGTATTAAACGCCACAATTAATTGATCGTAAAGATTCCTAAATACCGTTACTTTCACAAAACTTTGATGTTGGAACCTTATTGGCAGATGTGCGCAGAAATATGGGTAAATGCACAGATACTGGTCCATTTAACTAACGTAACATTGAATTGGTAGGAATTTAAATGTTAGCGTGTCATTTTAAATTAAAAAAACAAAACAAAAAACCATTAAAATAAACGCAAACATTTGGTATAGATAACAATTCATGACCTGAATATTTCAAACATTTCCCCTGGGGATTAAGAATTGGTCATATATTAAAGCTTCAGTTGGTAACAATTATTCAGTCATATTTGCTGGAATTGTCACTATATTCTGATGGTCAGACATTAAATGAGTAATTTAGGACAAAATCCAACTCCTCTGGCTCCACCTACAGCCTGTAATCGTATTTGCCAAAATCCACCGCGCCCGACGATTCTCCACCAGTCAGGTAGAGGGAGCAGGAGGAGCAGCCAATCGCCGCTCCTACACGTCGTGCTATGGATACGGTACATCTTTTTTTTTTTTTTTTTTTTCTCTGTGGGTGCGTTCATGGCTACTTTGTGTGTGTCTGTGTGTGTGTGGGGCGCTTGGCAGAGGTTCATAAAGGGACCTGACGGAGTATTGTCTTGAAATTTCCGACCAAGTCGCGGAGTTTACTTTCACTTTCGTCAACTTACCAACTGGAGCTTTAATAGATACTTGAAATATTTTGTGTAAACAATGAGTAATGTAGTTTATATTTTGACTATATTTGATTTTACACATTCATAGTGTTGTGAAATTAATTAGCCTAATGCATAATAATCGTGATAATCGTAACACCGTGATTATTTCTCTGACAATAATCGTACCAAGAAAATTTATAATCGTGACATCCCTAGTTTCTGTATTAGGTGAAATGTATTTTTTAATCCCTCTGTCAGTCACCAGGAACTAGACAGTGATCATCATAAGTCCAACATCTCTACTTGAAGTCCACATCACACTGAGACTAAAAAGCGACAGAATTTCCTTTGGATGTGAGACAGGAGAGAGAGAGTGAGGATGAAGGGAGAGGAACAACAGGACAGGAAGTAGGGAGGCGGTTACCTGATTGGTGCTCCGCGGGACTTAGCGGGCTTCAGCAGGACAGTGATGGTGGTCTCGGTCTCGTTCAGTGGAGCCTCGGACTCGTATTCCGGCATCATGGGGGCTGATGGGAGGAAAACTGACATTTGAAACCAGGAAAGCCTTTACTGACAGGAAGTCACATCACCTCAACACAACACACATGATTGTGTTTTCTGCAGCTGTTGGCCACTGAACACACGGTAGCCTCAGTGCTTCACAAAAATCCTAATTGTGCATCACAAAAAAACAACTTCATCAACCCAACGAGATCTTTATAAAAGAGTGTCTACCTGCACCCAGGGACACAAAAACAAACACAAAAATCCATACACTTACATACACATATACACACGCTGACAAAAATAAACAATGAAATATGCCTTATTAAAGAATAATTATTACATAATAACTACAGAGAGACTTTAGGTCCTTCCTAGAAAGGTTTCGAAGCAGCTAAATGTTATTTTCTCAAGGTCAAAATGATAAGATGAGAGTTTTCCAAAATATAAGCATGTATTTCTTGTAATTTTTAATCCTCTACATTTAACAAGATGAATAAACCAAAACAAGGATTTAATTCATATTTCTGTTTTAATACCTGATGAAATGGATGGACTGAATTTTAGAAACTTTTTAACAGAGAGAGAAGCAGCAACATTCCCTCCTCCGTCTCACACCTGCGATGGTTTAATGAATTATCTTTGGAAATATTATGCGTCTCTATAAGCATGAGGTTGAATTTATGAATACACTTTAAATGAGCTTTCTCTATTTAATCACTGGAAAATGGATGTTCAGATAAAACCAAGTTATTAATTTCACGTCTGTCGTATTTGATGAGCAGCATCAACCCCCCCCCCCGCCCCCCTCTGCCCACCGCTCCCTATCTGTCTGCATCGTTTAATCAAATCTCGCTGTCCTCTGCTTCCTGGATGAGATAATGAAGATTGGTGATGGCGTGACATTTGGGTGGGAGACGTCTCTGTTGAAGTGTTGGTGTTTTATTTTCTCCTCTCAGCAACATGTTGTGAAGACGTGAAAGGAGGATGGAGGAAAGGTCACGCTAACATCACTGGAGGTGTTTTCACAGACAGGACGATGCTGCTGATGTGTTAGACTGAAGGTTTAATCAGCACTGTTAGCGTGTTGGACGGTGGACACAGCGAGAGAGTCAAAGCTGTTCATATTTGGGTGTTTGGAACTCAGGTAAAATACAGTAGCCTGCTGAAGGAAGCTCCACCCAGGGCCGGCCCCTGGCATAAACCCTCTATGTGGTTGTTTAGGGCCACAGCCGTTAGGTGGGGGGCCACATGATCAGAAAGGTACCGGGGGTCATTCAAGTCATTTAAACATCCTGAGGTCTGCACGTGCAGCTATGAGCTTTATATGTAATTTGAAGTCAATATTCAGCTTCTTTTATCTCACATTTGAGACATTTGGTGAAAATAGAACGGCAGAATGACAACATTTGTGCTCAAAAAACAATCTTACAAAATGTCATTTTAGACTTGTTTTCTACACGTATCTATTACTGTATTCATATCCTATTTCAAGCACCAAAACAGTTCATTCTCATGACTGAAGGAGTGTTTTCACAAGGGATTTTTCAAAAGGCAGACCTCAATTTTCCAGCATTTGGCCTAAATTATTTCTTTCTTTATTTATTGTTACATCTGCAAGTATCTTAAAAAGATAAATTTAAGAAAATATGTAAAAGTTGAGAAAATGGCCTCAAACCTCAGAGGCATAAACACGTCTGTATTCAGTTTTAACCAGTGATTTGGTGTTTGTGCTTAGAGTGCAGGGCCACAAACAAAAATCTTGTTTAGGGGGCCACCAACATCCTAGGGCCGGCCCTGGCTCCACCCCCATCCAGGTGCTGCGATTTACCAGTGTCCCTTGAATGCCTCACCTGCAGGCAATTTGGGGCGGTAGCAGTGACTGTGTTGTATCTTTATGGAAGATTTATGGTGGTTTAAAGTTGTCACTGCAAAATCAAAAACAGGAGGGGCTGTCAGGGATCACAGCACCTCATCTGACCAGGTTGGCCTCGCCTGATACAGACAGGCTCCCTCAGGCGGGTCAACTTTCACACGTGTAGTATCCTCATCCAAAACACACTGAGGTCCAATTAAAAGGATTAAAGTGATCTACATGTATGTTTCCCACCCTGAGCTGATTGCAGCAGCAGCTGAAGAAGAAGAAGACACCGACTGTCCAAGTATTACAGTAAGTAATGTGACTGATTAGGTGTAGACTTAAAAAAGAGGGTGGGAAACATACAGTAAGATCACTTTAATCCTTTTAATTGCACCTCAGTGTGTTTTCGATGATGATACTCATAATGATATCTTTTTATTTCAAGTTTGCAGATTTATTTAAAAAAAAATCAGGTTAGCCTATACCTTTTTTTTTATTTTATCTATTTTTTTTTTTTTTTCTCCAATTCATGCCTTGTTAATTAAACTGGCAGGCTTTGGAATGGAAATATATGTATGTACCATATCGCTACAGTATAAATATACATACATCAACATTAATGTATGGGCTTATCATACATTTAAATACATGGAATTAATTACAATTTCTAATTTATTTTGTTTACACTTAACATTTACATAATATTTGTTCTAGTATTTAAATGAACATACTGGTGCAACATTAAAAAAAATGTGAAGACTGTGGAAAAGTTATTTTTACAGAATTCAAAAGGTGAAACTTTAATATTTTCTCGATTCACCACACAGTGAAATATTTCAAATGTTTTCGTTTTAATTGGATTTATTATGTCTCAGAGCTCATGGAAATCAAAAAATCCAGTATCTCAAAATATTCCAATATTCTCTAAAATGAAAAAGAAAACAATTTGTACAATGTAGAAAACATCAAGTCCTGCAAAGTGTGTTTATTTATGCACTCAGGTTTCAGCTCCTTCAAAGAAAATTACTGCATCAAGGTTTGAACCTCAAATATATGAATGTTGAAGTAAACTATTGTGTATTTTAGATGCACCTGTAAGAGTATGAAGCTCAGAATATATTATTACTTTTGAGTTTGGGTCAATGTTTTGATTTCTTTTTGCATGGATACACAGATGTGTGGTAAAACTCTCCCACAGTGAAAGGAGCAGTTTAAGGTCAGAGCTGAGCAGACGAGTGTTGCTGTGAAGGTGCCACTTCTACAGAGAGGCTGACCTCAGCGACGTATGCTTAGCCTCACACATCACACACTCCGCTCCTGAAGCAGCTGCCGAAGAATATTCATGCTGAATTAACAGTTCTAGTACAACAACAGCACACGCGGCTGCATATCTACTATTCATTCCGCTCACAATTAATGACACAGTGAGCAACCATCTGTGCATTTATTCTGCAAAAATGTTTGCAACATAATCAGACGTTAATCAATAGAGGTTGTAGTTTTCCCTTTAAACTGCTGCTGCAGCGACTAGGTCTGAAGTGGACAGTTGGACAGAGTCTCAGACAAACTGATAAATTCGCTCACAGCTAAAGGTCAGGAAACAGAAACAACAACATCCTGACAAAGAGAAAAGCAATCAAACGTGGAGGGGATTAGGTAAAAGAAAGTGTTTCTGAGGTCACCATGTCCTTCACTTCTGACCTTTAAAGGGATAGTTCACCCTAGAATGATATTTCACTCATTATCTACTCACCCTCATGTTGACTAAGGGCTGGAAGAAGTTTCAGAGTCCACCGTCCCTTCTCTGAGTTACAGGGGGTCTTGGTGTAGCAGTGCATGTCCATATAACGGTTGCAAAGGGACACCAGAGCTCTTCGTAAAAAAACACACACAAAAAAACATCCAAATACCTCCATGATGCTCGTATGTAATGTCCGTCTTGTGCTGAAGCCCCAAATTGCGTAATTGTCCCGAAAAAAATTAAATAAGTCTATATTTTAAGCTTGTTTGTAGCGGAAGCTTCTCGAAGCTCCTCTTCCTGGTCCGTCCAAATCTCGCGTGATTTGCGCTGGCGTCAGTGCGGTTACTGCGAATCACGCGCTTCAGCACAAGACGGACATGACATACGAGCAGCATGGAGGTATTTGGATGTTTTTTTGTGTGTGTTTTTTTACGAAGAGCTCTGGTGTCCCTTTGCAACCGTTATATGGACATGCACTGCTACGCCAAGACCCCCTGTAACTCAGAGAAGGGATGGTGGACTCTGAAACTTCTTCCAGCCCTTAGTCAACATGAGGGTGAGTAGATAATGAGCGAAATATCATTCTAGGGTGAACTATCCCTTTAAGCCCCAAAATCTAATCAAGTCATTTTTGAGTCCAGGTGAATGTTTGTGTCAAATGTGAACAAGTGTCACTGAGACGTCAACCTGAAAACAACATGGTCGCTCTGACTGTCACCAGAGGGATTAAAAAAAAACAAAAAAAAAAAACAGAGAGGAAGGGATTGAGATTTTGAAAGAGAAGAGGGAGAGAGAGTGAGGGAAGCCAAAGATAGAGAGAGATGAAGGGCAGTAGGAGACATACAAAGAGAGACAAAAACAACAGTTTTATTTCGTATCTGTCATTTAACTAACAAAGACGAAGCTGTCACCAAACAGCAGCAGCAGAGAGAATAGAAGAAGTCCTCTTGTTGCAGAATAAAGGGAAACATTAACGTCTGAGGCCATGTCACACAATGTGCTTTTCTGCTTTTTCTTTTTTTTAAAAGAGACTGTTCTATTTTTTGAGCCTCTGACATTTTGAGCAGATGAAGGCTGGTGACATAGACTGAGAAAAGGCCAGAGAGATAGGCGACCTTAACTGTACTATAAACCCCTTGCTAGACAAATCCTGCCCACGGCAGGTCTCCCCTTCTAAAGTTGCCAAAGCAATTTCAACGTTTATGGATCAAATAGGAGGTTTAGATCCCTGGCGCTTTCTCTATCCTGATAAAAAAGAATTTTCTTTTTACTCTCAGGTCCATAAAACATTCTCAAGAATTGATTACTTTTACATTGATAATTATTTTCTTCCTGTTGTCGATAACATAGAATACTCAACGATAGTGGTATCTGATCATGCTCCAGTGCTACTCGACCTTTCGTTTACACTTTTACAAAAGACACGCCCTCCATGGAGGCTGAATTGTACATTGCTAAACGATGATGACTTTTGCCAAACAATCTCCAAAGTAATCGACGATTTTCTTGTTACCAACAAGTCTAATCTCATATCCCCATCTTTACTGTGGGAGACATTAAAGGTGGTAGTCCGAGGAGAGATTATATCTTATTCTGCAAGACTGAATAAACTCAAAAAACAAAAACAGGAACAACTCATGGAAAGCATAACAGAATTGGACAGAAAATTATCAACATCTCCATCCCCTGAATTAGACAAAGAGAGACAAAACCTTCAAATGGACTATAACTTGCTTTCAACGCAAGAAACTGAAAAATTACTCTTGCGTTCACGTGGATTTCTTTACGAGCACGGTGAGAAGGCAGGACGCCATCTGTCACGCCTAATAAAAAGCCAATCAGTATCCCAGCAAATTAAACAGATTAGAACTCCTTCTGGTGAACTTACAGTAGTGCCATCCGTCATAAATGAAACCTTTAAAACATTTTATTCTGAACTATATACTTCACAATCCCCAACTGACAAAACAAACATGATGAGCTTCCTGGATAACCTAAATTTCCCACCCATTTCTTCTACTCAGAAGAGCGAAATGGATCGACCCTTAGAATTTCGTGAATTAGCAAACTCAGTTAAACTAATGCAAAGTGGCAGGGCCCCTGGCCCAGATGGTTACCCTATAGAGTTTTTTAAAAAATTTGCTGATAAATTAATCCCTCTCCTCTTAGACATGTTCAATGACTCTCTGGACCGGGGTGCTCTGCCTCAAACTCTCACCGAGGCATCTATAACCTTATTATTAAAGCCGGGTAAAGAAGATTCTGATTGTAGCTCTTACCGTCCTATCTCCCTCTTAAATGCCGATTATAAGATTTTAGCTAAGGCACTGGCCTTACGACTTGAATCAATTATGCCGAGCATCATTTCACCCGACCAAACCGGGTTTATGAAAAACCGACACTCTTTTTCCAATGTCCGCCGCCTCCTCGACCTTCTTTTTTCTCCCGCATCCAGGGAGACACCAGAAGTGGTGGTCTCCCTGGATGCGGAGAAGGCTTTCGATCGGGTGGAGTGGAGTTATCTGTTGGAGGTCTTGAAGAGGTTCTGCATTGGGTCTAAGTATATATCCTGGATCTCACTTTTATACTCTTCCCCTAAAGCGTCCGTAAGCACTAATGGGATGAAATCCCAATATTTCACACTCAACAGAGGAACCCGCCAAGGGTGCCCTCTGAGTCCACTATTGTTTGCTGTGGCAATCGAACCTTTATCTATCGCACTTAAATCGGCCAATTTTAGCAAAGGAATCCACAGATGTGGTTTGGAACATACACTTTCCTTGTATGCGGACGATTTACTATTGTTTATTTCTGATCCAGTAACCACCATCCCCAAGATAATTGAATTGCTTAACAACTTTGGAGCATTTTCCGGTTATAAGTTGAACTTCTCAAAAAGCGAATGTTTTCCTGTAAATAACTTAGCCCTTGGGATCCCCGATGTGTCTTTCCCATTTAAAGTGTCTAAAAGCAGCTTTAAATATTTAGGTGTGGCATATCTGCCGCAAGATGTCAGATCTTTACAAGAACAACTTTTCACCCCTAATCGACAAGCTTAAATTAGATCTGGAAAGATGGTGTAATTTGCATATAACTATAGCAGGCAGGGTAAGTTGCATCAAAATGAACGTGCTTCCACGTTTTTTGTATCTTTTCCAATGCTTGCCGATCTTTTTACCCAATTTCCTTTTTTCGTGCTATAAATAAGCAAATTTCATCTTTTATATGGAAAGGCAAGACTGCCAGGATAAGGAGAGAGTTTTTACAAAGGCATAAGTCCGTTGGTGGTTTGTCACTCCCTGACCTAAGACTCTACTATTGGGCAGCTAACATAAGCAAAATGACTCTCTGGATTCGTGAACCTGAATTAATCTGGTGTAAACTAGAAGCTAAATCCTGTTCTACATCACTCCTAGCTCTACTTACATCAAAATTGCCCTTTCAATCATCCAAATATACATGTAACCCAATTGTCGTCTCCACCCTTAAAATTTGGTTCCAATTTAGATGTACTTTTGGACTCAAAGGATTGTCTAATCACAGCCCCATACATAACAATCATCTCTTCCCCCTCCCAACATTGATAATGCATTTTCTCTATGGCAGCGCTCAGGCCTTGTCAGGCTAAGTGATCTATATATTAACAATGTCTTCGCTAGCTTCAGCGAATTATGTGAAAAATTTAACCTTCCCAAGTCTCACCTATTCCGATACTTTCAGGTTCGTAACTTTGTTAAATCCAATAGTACCTGTTTCCCCAATATCCCTCCTAACTCAGTAATTGAATCAATTTTGGAAATTCCCACAAATCAGAAAGGCCTTATCTCAAAAATGTACATCTTAATATCCCATCTCAAAGAGACATCTCTTGATAAAATCAAGAAAGACTGGGAACAGGAACTTGGCAGGGTTATCGATGACGGTGACTGGGACTCAGCATTAATTCGTGTAAATAACAGCACATCTTGCTCCAGGCTTAATCTGATACAATTTAAGGTTGTCCATCGTACTTATTTGACCAATTCCAAAACTTTCCAAAATTTATCCCAATGTCGCAGACACATGCAATAGGTGTCACTTATCACCAGCAAACATGACCCACATGTTTTGGTCGTGTCCCCGTCTGCAAGTTTACTGGACGGCTGTTTTAAACATCTTGCAGAGGCACTAAATATGGAATTGACACCTTGTCCAGAATTGGCTATTTTTGGAGTATTATCAGACCAAACAATTAGGAAAAAGTTTAAGGATAGTATCGCCTTTGCTTCTTTATTAGCACGTAGAAGAATTTTGTTGGAATGGAAGGCACCAGTTGCCCCCAAAGCTTCCGTGTGGCTTAAGGACCTCATGCTGTACTTAGATCTGGAGAAAATTAAATACGATCTGAGGGGGACACCTGGAAAATTTGATTCGGTTTGGGGCTGCATGATTAGTTACATAGCTAAATTAAAGACACTACAGGACAAGTGAAATGTTCACTTCTGACAACTGACTTTTGAATTTCCTTTCCCTCCTTATTTCATCTCAACCCATTGAAAATATTACTTCTCAGTTTTGTGGTGTTTTTTATTTTTTATTTTTTATTTTATTTTATTTTTATTACTCTCTCTTAATTGTCTAGGTACTTTTATATTTGCATGTCTGTTTACTGTAAGAAGGAAGGATGTGTGTTATTACTGATCTGTGACAAAATTTTGTAGGATTGGGGAGGGCTGGGAAAGGGAGGGAATAAGTGGTTGTTGTTTTTGGAAAAAAAGAAAAAATCCTTATTTTTCATTGTATGTACTTTTACCTGTCAAATGAATAAAAACATTAATAAAAAAAAAAAAAAAAAGAAAAGGCCAGAGAGATATGAAAACGGTCACATAAAGACACACAAAGACTGAGACACACAAACACAGGAGTGACGAGCCACACCAGGGGGGTCTTCCTAAGCTCGCTTAGCTCCAAGTCTGGCTTAAATGGCAGAGTCACACTTATTTTAGTGAGAGTTCGGTTCCATCAGTGTGGCTAAGATAACCATGGAAACATGGTTCTGGCTAAGCTCTGACTTTCCGGTCCATCAACCTGAGCCTCAACTCCGTTCCATCAAAGTGGTTCATTTTGATGGAAAACCCCCCGGTCTCACGGTGACAACACGACAAACCTCAAAAAAATGTCACAGAAATTAAAACATGTCAATATACAGAATATACAGGATGATTTTAAATGGTTTGTACCTGCTATTTTAGTGGTGATACGGGTGGTGACGGGGGGGCCGAAGCCCTTGTTGGTGGAGGCTTTGAGGGTGAAGAAGTAGGTGGTGCCTGGGTAAAGACCCACAAACACATGGTGAGTCTCATTCCTCAGCTTGAAGACCCGTCCCCTCTGGGTGGTCAGGTCGGCGGTGGGGTCCAGTGAGCTCAGCGCCTTGTAGGTGATCTGGAGTCAGGTAGGAAACAGTTTTAAACCGCAGTGTATTTTAGTTTGTCTGACAATGTGAACATGAGTCAGCATCACGATGACAAGCAGGAGGCAGGGCAGCTAGCCTAACGCTGACTGTCATGGCCTCTGTATGCCAAGCTGTTCAATGCTATACTGCCCCCTGTGGAAGGAAGAGTAAATGCAGTCTTAACTCCCATTTAGTTAAGTTTCACTTTCGGTTTTGAGAGAAGGAGAGCACATGGCTGGTGCTGGAGACCATTTTCTTTGTCTGTTGAGCTGTGGGAAGACTTTATTTTGGTATTGAAGCCGCAGAAGACCATATCTGTAAGTTTTTATGTTTCATAAGTTTGTAAATGAAGATTGTGTGTTACAATCATTTCCATTATCACTTTCATTTTGTACATTGTAATAATACAACCATGTATGATACATAATTTAGCCACGTAGCTTAGATGCTATTTTGATTAATTCAAAGTGTTTTCTCTTTTTGTGCATATCAATATTGTCTGTATTTACCTCATTCATTACCATGATTATTCTGCTTGTGCAACTTCATTTACAAAACTTGTATCTTTGGATTGTATTACAGTTTCACATTCGTGACATCTTCAGTAAAGATCAGTGACAACGCCACGGTCCGGTCTACAAGTCTTTTTCTGGGGATTCTCGATTGTTTGGACTAGCTGGATAACCACTTCGGCACAAGAGGGAGGCCAGCATACTACTGACCAACACTGACATAAGCTGCAATGAGCTGTTTTTGGGTTTCGTTGCTATCAATATTACAGTAATTGTCATACTGATTATGATAAGAGCAACGGTAAAAGTGTGGTGCATGTTAAGAGTGACAATCCAGTGCCCTTGTGACAACACTAATGTCAATACATTAGATACGTTATGCTACGGTACATATT